>NW_026783211.1:0-85600 GCF_031769215.1 Ylistrum balloti | reverse complement strand
ACCCCAAAAAACATATTCCATACTTAGAATGTGATATTTGTTAGCAATTAAATGCGATAATCGAATCGAAAATGGTGGAGACTATGGATTGAGATTAAGTATAGCAGGAATTCGATAAATGTGCTTCCATGTCTATGATATTTACCCATTCTAAATCTAAATTATTCACAAATACCATTTATTACCATATATACAATGAACATGTATATATTAAAAATTAAGTAAATAGTGTGTTATGAAAACGCATATATTCCAAATTTGAAATTATAACTAATAGTGAAACCGCATGTTATAGGAAAATGTCATGTAGCTCACTCATTACGAAACCGATTTAAATTTTGAAAACACCATTCGTTTGCCTATCTATCCGTTAGCAAATAGGTGTATATATCACTAATTTTCTCCAATAATTTAGAGCTATAAACAACGTTTATTCACACCAAGGAAACACAAATTACTTGTTTTCCACACAGACAGGCTAACGCGCCGTTAGGTGTCCTCGGCGAGGTGCAGCAAAAAGCGCTTAAACGGCTGAGCGAGGACGGGCGGGGCATACAGCTTACCTAGCACTGACTAGCGCAGTTCTCGAACAATCACATCCAGACGAATCCGAAGATGGCAGAGAAGACTCCAGTGAAGAAAGCAGTGAAGAAGCCAAAGACCCCTGCAGCTCATCCAAAGTACAGCGACATGGTGGCCACTGCAGTGGGAAGTCTGAAGGAACGTGGAGGCTCGTCCCGTCAGGCAATACTGAAATACATCATGGCTAACTTCAAAGTGGGATCCGACGCTAAGGCTATCAACGCACACCTGAAGATCGCCCTCCGGAACGGCGTGAAGAAAGGAGCCCTGAAACAGTCGAAAGGAACCGGAGCTGCTGGATCATTCAAGCTCGGAGAGAAACCTAAACCCGCCAAAAAACCAGCCGCTAAGAAAGTGGTTAAGCCGAAAGCAGCAAAACCTAAGAAACCGGCGGCGAAGAAAGCGACTACGTCGGCGACGGCTAAGAAACCAAAGGCAAAGACACCCAAGAAAGCAGCTACCAAGAAAACCACGGAAGAAGAAACCATCCAAGAAAACTACCAAGCCCAAGACCCCTAAGAAAAGGCTATCAAGTCTCCGAAGAAAGCTAAGACAGACAAGCCTAAGAAAGCCAAGGCTGCAAAAAAATAAGATGTATATCTTACACCGTCCGAACGACACGTAAACAGTCCTTTTTAGGACTACCCACATGTCACGAAAATCATCCAATTACGCCTCGAAAAATACGCAAAAAGCACTAATCGTTACTTCTTATAATTGACCAACGAACAAACCAACAACACCCTTCCCCACCCCCACCCTCCAAATACACCCACCTACCCGAAAGTAAAGGAAAATCCACCTTCCCACCCAACCCCACAGGACTACTTCACATCACACACTTTTTTGTTATAAACGGTAATCGCCGCCCAACTTCTAAGTCCCCCCGTCTCCCACCCGACAAGTACACACTCACGCCCGGCCCCGCCCATTTATGATTAGGTGAATGAATTTCAATAATATACACACCTATAAGCTGACACGGTATCGGTTTATTTCTTAATACTACGCATGTACAATCTGAATTCAAATACACAAATGTAGTGTACCGACTAACGCTAAAAATTGCCACTTTCAACCAACAATCATTTCATATATGAAATAATAGTAATGTTTATGTGGAAACTAGTGAAAACACTTCAAAATCATACTCTGAAATCGAGACAATTTCCGCTATACATTTTTTTTTCAAAATAGTTGAAACAGGTGGTATTATTCCAATTTCCACATATTTCAGTTTACCCAGTTGCAGGAGTCGTTTTCACTGTCCGTGCACGTGGGTACGTTGTCGTGTATACCTGTGTACGTATGTGTATAGTGCACGATCAAAGGTAAGTATCGTCGTCGTCTATACGATAGAGAATTATCCTGAATATAAAGTTGTTCTGACTCAAATTTCTAAAGTATAAATTTAACCCAGAATGTATAAAATGGATGTGTGAGCCAAACACATTTATTGCGAAAGGCTGAGTCCGGGGGCTCCAACCACGGCAGTTTTATTTTTTAAAAATATGAAATCCGATTCTCCTATTTGTGTGGTTTTGTTTTGTTTTGTGTGTGAGTGTGTGCATGTGTTTTTTTTTCCTTTTTTTCCCCTCTCACCTGTGACTGTTACTAGCGCGCGCACACCCACACCCACAAACACACCCCCATACATACACACCATTTCTTTATTTTCGAGTTCGATATCTAGACAACACAGAATTAATACATGTTTGCGTAGAGTCGAGTCAAGTACACATGTGTACACGTATATATATGATCACACATACAATACAGCACAACACACATGTGGATACGATGACGTATGAATTGGGAGGGAAAAAAACCCCCAAAAAACATATTCCATACTTAGAATGTGATATTTGTTAGCAATTAAATGCGATAATCGAATCGAAAATGGTGGAGACTATGGATTGAGATTAAGTATAGCAGGAATTCGATAAATGTGCTTCCATGTCTATGATATTTACCCATTCTAAATCTAAATTATTCACAAATACCATTTATTACCATATATACAATGAACATGTATATATTAAGAAACTAAGTAAATAGTGTGTTTATGAAAATAACGCATATATTACGAATTTAGAACAATTCTATTCAACTAATAGTGAAACCGCACTGACAAAATTATAGGAAAATGTCATGTAGCTCACTCATTACGAAACCGATTTAAATTTTGAAAACACCATTCGTTTGCCTATCTATCCGTTAGCAAATAGGTGTATATATCACTAATTTTCTCCAATAATTTAGAGCTATAAACAACGTTTATTCACACCAAGGAAACACAAATTACTTGTTTTCCACACAGACAGGCTAACGCGCCGTTAGGTGTCCTCGGCGAGGTGCAGCAAAAAGCGCTTAAACGGCTGAGCGAGGACGGGCGGGGCATACAGCTTACCTAGCACTGACTAGCGCAGTTCTCGAACAATCACATCCAGACGAATCCGAAGATGGCAGAGAAGACTCCAGTGAAGAAAGCAGTGAAGAAGCCAAAGACCCCGGCAGCTCATCCAAAGTACAGCGACATGGTGGCCACTGCAGTGGGAAGTCTGAAGGAACGTGGAGGCTCGTCCCGTCAGGCAATACTGAAATACATCATGGCTAACTTCAAAGTGGGATCCGACGCTAAGGCTATCAACGCACACCTGAAGATCGCCCTCCGGAACGGCGTGAAGAAAGGAGCCCTGAAACAGTCGAAAGGAACCGGAGCTGCTGGATCATTCAAGCTCGGAGAGAAACCTAAACCCGCCAAAAAACCAGCCGCTAAGAAAGTGGTTAAGCCGAAAGCAGCAAAACCTAAGAAACCGGCGGCGAAGAAAGCGACTACGTCGGCGACGGCTAAGAAACCAAAGGCAAAGACACCCAAGAAAGCAGCTACCAAGAAAACCACGGAGAAGAAACCATCCAAGAAAACTACCAAGCCCAAGACCCCTAAGAAAAAGGCTATCAAGTCTCCGAAGAAAGCTAAGACAGACAAGCCTAAGAAAGCCAAGGCTGCAAAAAAATAAGATGTATATCTTACACCGTCCGAACGACACGTAAACAGTCCTTTTTAGGACTACCCACATGTCACGAAAATCATCCAATTACGCCTCGAAAAATACGCAAAAAGCACTAATCGTTACTTCTTATAATTGACCAACGAACAAACCAACAACACCCTTCCCCACCCCCACCCTCCAAATACACCCACCTACCCGAAAGTAAAGGAAAATCCACCTTCCCACCCAACCCCACAGGACTACTTCACATCACACACTTTTTTGTTATAAACAATTGATACCTGCTACAACTTCTAAGTCGCCGCCCCGTCCCCCGTCTCCCACCCGACAAGTACACACTCACGCCCGGCCCCGCCCATTTATGATTAGGTGAATGAATTTCAATAATATACACGTTAAACCAACAGTTAATACACCTATAAGCTGACACGGTATCGGTTTATTTCTTAATACTACGCATGTACAATCTGAATTCAAATACACAAATGTAGTGTACCGACTAACGCTAAAAATTGCCACTTTCAACCAACAATCATTTCATATATGAAATAATAGTAATGTTTATGTGGAAACTAGTGAAAACACTTCAAAATCATACTCTGAAATCGAGACAATTTCCGCTATACATTTTTTTTTCAAAATAGTTGAAACAGGTGGTATTATTCCAATTTCCACATATTTCAGTTTACCCAGTTGCAGGAGTCGTTTTCACTGTCCGTGCACGTGGGTACGTTGTCGTGTATACCTGTGTACGTATGTGTATAGTGCACGATCAAAGGTAAGTATCGTCGTCGTCTATACGATAGAGAATTATCCTGAATATAAAGTTGTTCTGACTCAAATTTCTAAAGTATAAATTTAACCCAGAATGTATAAAATGGATGTGTGAGCCAAACACATTTATTGCGAAAGGCTGAGTCCGGGGGCTCCAACCACGGCAGTTTTATTTTTTAAAAATATGAAATCCGATTCTCCTATTTGTGTGGTTTTGTTTTGTTTTGTGTGTGAGTGTGTGCATGTGTTTTTTTTTTCCTTTTTTCCCCTCTCACCTGTGACTGTTACTAGCGCGCGCACACCCACACCCACAAACACACCCCCATACATACACACCATTTCTTTATTTTCGAGTTCGATATCTAGACAACACAGAATTAATACATGTTTGCGTAGAGTCGAGTCAAGTACACATGTGTACACGTATATATATGATCACACATACAATACAGCACAACACACATGTGGATACGATGACGTATGAATTGGGAGGGAAAAAAACCCCCAAAAAACATATTCCATACTTAGAATGTGATATTTGTTAGCAATTAAATGCGATAATCGAATCGAAAATGGTGGAGACTATGGATTGAGATTAAGTATAGCAGGAATTCGATAAATGTGCTTCCATGTCTATGATATTTACCCATTCTAAATCTAAATTATTCACAAATACCATTTATTACCATATATACAATGAACATGTATATATTAAGAAACTAAGTAAATAGTGTGTTTATGAAAATAACGCATATATTACGAATTTAGAACAATTCTATTCAACTAATAGTGAAACCGCACTGACAAAATTATAGGAAAATGTCATGTAGCTCACTCATTACGAAACCGATTTAAATTTTGAAAACACCATTCGTTTGCCTATCTATCCGTTAGCAAATAGGTGTATATATCACTAATTTTCTCCAATAATTTAGAGCTATAAACAACGTTTATTCACACCAAGGAAACACAAATTACTTGTTTTCCACACAGACAGGCTAACGCGCCGTTAGGTGTCCTCGGCGAGGTGCAGCAAAAAGCGCTTAAACGGCTGAGCGAGGACGGGCGGGGCATACAGCTTACCTAGCACTGACTAGCGCAGTTCTCGAACAATCACATCCAGACGAATCCGAAGATGGCAGAGAAGACTCCAGTGAAGAAAGCAGTGAAGAAGCCAAAGACCCCGGCAGCTCATCCAAAGTACAGCGACATGGTGGCCACTGCAGTGGGAAGTCTGAAGGAACGTGGAGGCTCGTCCCGTCAGGCAATACTGAAATACATCATGGCTAACTTCAAAGTGGGATCCGACGCTAAGGCTATCAACGCACACCTGAAGATCGCCCTCCGGAACGGCGTGAAGAAAGGAGCCCTGAAACAGTCGAAAGGAACCGGAGCTGCTGGATCATTCAAGCTCGGAGAGAAACCTAAACCCGCCAAAAAACCAGCCGCTAAGAAAGTGGTTAAGCCGAAAGCAGCAAAACCTAAGAAACCGGCGGCGAAGAAAGCGACTACGTCGGCGACGGCTAAGAAACCAAAGGCAAAGACACCCAAGAAAGCAGCTACCAAGAAAACCACGGAGAAGAAACCATCCAAGAAAACTACCAAGCCCAAGACCCCTAAGAAAAAGGCTATCAAGTCTCCGAAGAAAGCTAAGACAGACAAGCCTAAGAAAGCCAAGGCTGCAAAAAAATAAGATGTATATCTTACACCGTCCGAACGACACGTAAACAGTCCTTTTTAGGACTACCCACATGTCACGAAAATCATCCAATTACGCCTCGAAAAATACGCAAAAAGCACTAATCGTAACTTCTTATAATTGACCAACGAACAAACCAACAACACCCTTCCCCACCCCCACCCTCCAAATACACCCACCTACCCGAAAGTAAAGGAAAATCCACCTTCCCACCCAACCCCACAGGACTACTTCACATCACACACTTTTTTGTTATAAACAATTGATACCTGCTACAACTTCTAAGTCGCCGCCCCGTCCCCCGTCTCCCACCCGACAAGTACACACTCACGCCCGGCCCCGCCCATTTATGATTAGGTGAATGAATTTCAATAATATACACGTTAAACCAACAGTTAATACACCTATAAGCTGACACGGTATCGGTTTATTTCTTAATACTACGCATGTACAATCTGAATTCAAATACACAAATGTAGTGTACCGACTAACGCTAAAAATTGCCACTTTCAACCAACAATCATTTCATATATGAAATAATAGTAATGTTTATGTGGAAACTAGTGAAAACACTTCAAAATCATACTCTGAAATCGAGACAATTTCCGCTATACATTTTTTTTTCAAAATAGTTGAAACAGGTGGTATTATTCCAATTTCCACATATTTCAGTTTACCCAGTTGCAGGAGTCGTTTTCACTGTCCGTGCACGTGGGTACGTTGTCGTGTATACCTGTGTACGTATGTGTATAGTGCACGATCAAAGGTAAGTATCGTCGTCGTCTATACGATAGAGAATTATCCTGAATATAAAGTTGTTCTGACTCAAATTTCTAAAGTATAAATTTAACCCAGAATGTATAAAATGGATGTGTGAGCCAAACACATTTATTGCGAAAGGCTGAGTCCGGGGGCTCCAACCACGGCAGTTTTATTTTTTAAAAATATGAAATCCGATTCTCCTATTTGTGTGGTTTTGTTTTGTTTTGTGTGTGAGTGTGTGCATGTGTTTTTTTTTTCCTTTTTTCCCCTCTCACCTGTGACTGTTACTAGCGCGCGCACACCCACACCCACAAACACACCCCCATACATACACACCATTTCTTTATTTTCGAGTTCGATATCTAGACAACACAGAATTAATACATGTTTGCGTAGAGTCGAGTCAAGTACACATGTGTACACGTATATATATGATCACACATACAATACAGCACAACACACATGTGGATACGATGACGTATGAATTGGGAGGGAAAAAAACCCCCAAAAAACATATTCCATACTTAGAATGTGATATTTGTTAGCAATTAAATGCGATAATCGAATCGAAAATGGTGGAGACTATGGATTGAGATTAAGTATAGCAGGAATTCGATAAATGTGCTTCCATGTCTATGATATTTACCCATTCTAAATCTAAATTATTCACAAATACCATTTATTACCATATATACAATGAACATGTATATATTAAGAAACTAAGTAAATAGTGTGTTTATGAAAATAACGCATATATTACGAATTTAGAACAATTCTATTCAACTAATAGTGAAACCGCACTGACAAAATTATAGGAAAATGTCATGTAGCTCACTCATTACGAAACCGATTTAAATTTTGAAAACACCATTCGTTTGCCTATCTATCCGTTAGCAAATAGGTGTATATATCACTAATTTTCTCCAATAATTTAGAGCTATAAACAACGTTTATTCACACCAAGGAAACACAAATTACTTGTTTTCCACACAGACAGGCTAACGCGCCGTTAGGTGTCCTCGGCGAGGTGCAGCAAAAAGCGCTTAAACGGCTGAGCGAGGACGGGCGGGGCATATTCCTCCCCATATTAGACCTGTTTGGTGATTACTAAAAAGCGAAATTGCACACCCTAAAGCCTCGGCCCTACCAGCCCCCTCCCCCTTAGTGTCCTAGGCTCGGTTATAACCGGAACAAGGAAAACAATAACAGTAATAACAAAGACATTTGGTCAAAAATTAGATCCATAAAAGGAAACCCCCCTAGCGCCATGCCCATATTAGGAAAACAGGCAGAGGGCAGGACTAACGCCGAAAAGGCAAACATTTTGGCCAACCACTTCAAAAACACAAGCAGCAACGATAATTGTACAAAAACATTCCTAGAAAACAAAAAACAAAAATCCCCGGATATCATTGCTGCTATCTCCGACCCTGGATCCAACACCTCTGATCTCAACATCCCGTTCACATTAAACGAATATCGTAGGGCCCTTAAACAAAAAAAGAGCACGTCGCCAGGTATAGACCAGTTATCCTATATCATATTACAAAATTGCCCAAAAAACATAGACAACATCATTATGAGCTATATAAACTATATTTGGCAATCCGGCTCATACCCATCATCCTGGAATAAAGCAGAAATTATCCCCCTACATAAACCTGGAAAGAACAAAGAAGATCCGGCCTCATATAGACCAATAGCCCTAACCTCACACCTATGTAAAACCCTAGAAACCATGATAAACAATAGACTCAAACACTACCTTTCCAGTAACAAACTAATTAGCGAAAATCAGAGTGGCTTCCGGAACAGAAGGTCAACCCTCGATTCCCTAATTAGAATATCATCGGAAATCAAAAACGCACTAAGCAAGAATAGGCATACTCTGGCTGTTTTCCTAGATCTAGAAAAAGCATACGACCTTATTTGGCACGAAGGTCTATTGCTCTCCCTCAAGGAAATAGGTATTACAGGTAATATCTTTAGGTTTATATCAAATTTTTTACAAAATAGGTCCATAACAGTCAGAGTAAATAATTCCCACTCAGAAGAACAACCCCTAGAAAATGGTGTCCCACAAGGTAGTGTTATATCCCCAACCCTTTTCAATATCTTCCTAAATAAATTAGATAAAAAGTTAGAAGAGGTTAGACTACATAAAAGAATAGGATCGGTAGGACAATTTGCAGACGATACCAGTGTTTGGCACTCAGACAACACCATAAAACACACATGCACAACAGTACAAAGAACACTAAATACAATACAAGAATGGGCCGATGTATGGGGCTTTAAAATTTCAGAAACAAAAACAGTAGCCATGCTATTTTCCAGACGGCAAAGAGAACCAGAATTATATTTAGGCAAATCAAAAATAAAATTCGTCAACCAGACGAAATACCTAGGAATGATATTCGATCGGAAACTGACTTGGATTCCTCATATAAAATCAATCACAAGCAGATGTCAAAAAAAGTATGAACACGCTAACTTTTATAACAGGAAACACTTGGGGTACCAATAAAAAACATTTACTCAAATTATACAGGGTACTCATTAGATCAATAATAGACTACGGTTCCCAGGTATACGACTCAGCCTCAGACAACGCCCTACACGCACTAGAAAGAATACAATACAAAGCACTTAGGGTAGCTCTAGGTGCAACCAAAAATACACCTACCGTCAGCCTCTTAGCGGAGGCTGGCGAACAACCACTACAATTACGACGCAATACACTCACCCTCAAATACTGGGCTAGGACACAAGGACATGGCACACAATTTCCACCCAACAAACTAATAACACAGGCAAAACACACAACATTCAAGAAAACAAAGCAACACAAACCCCCATACAATCACAAAATACAGCAATATCAGAACATAACTTAAACAACATTAAAATAACACAATTTCACACAAATCCAACTCCGCCCTGGAAACTAGTAGCACCCAAAACAAGTACAGACATCCTACATAGTACGGACAAAAAAGAGAATCCTATCGCTGCAAAAAATATAGCACTGTCCATTATACACGACAAATACAAGAACCGCATTCAAATATACACTGATGGATCAAAAAACCAAACAACAGATAGAGTAGGTCTAGGTATTTACGCACCCGAACTAGGTATAGAACTTTCCATCAGAGTAACGGACAAGTGCTCAGTATATACAAGCGAACTTATAGCGATAGGATTAGCACTTAGGATTGTAGATGAAACAAAACCTCCGGGCGGAGCAGTCATACTAACAGACAGTCTATCATCATTACAATCGATAGAATCCGGCCACAGCACTAGAATAACGGAAATACATTCCATCACAAACACACTGCAATCCCTACATACACAGAACATACATACAACCATTGAATACATACCAGCTCACGTGGGCATCCCAGGGAACGATATGGCCGACTCCCTCGCCAAAAAGGCACTAGACAACCAAACGATCTTATGCAACACCACTTATTCTAAAGAGGAAGTCTACTCAATGATAAAAAAATCAGTAGACAAATCCTGGACTGATACCTGGCACCAAGTCAGTCCCACAAACTATCTTAGAAATGTAATTGACAAACCAATCAATAAAATTGAACTTTTCGGATCATCACAAAAAGAAGATAGGATTATTACTAGATTACGTTTAGGCCACACCAAATTAAATGAAAATATCAGCAAAATGAATAGACACTTATCGTCTAAATGTCGGAACTGCGACAACGCAGAAACAGTAGACCATATATTCCTACGATGCCAAAAACATACGCAAGCACGCAAAACGCTGCTCCACAATCTCCGCAAAATAAATATAACACCAACACACATACACACATTACTAAGACCTAGCCCAGTAGCACACAAAATTCACAAATATCTAATACAATATCTCACAAACACAGAATACATAGACAATATATAGTCAATACATAGACACACTGGCATAAGGGAGGCAACTCCCAAATAATCATCATACATTATGAACTTAAGTCCAGTATAGACACACACAAATAGGTACCACTTGTAGGTCATACAAACACTGCGTACGTATTCCGACTACACAGTGTAAGTATTTGTCACCTACCTGTGTCCAAAGGGCTTTTGGTAACCTATGTTAGGTAGGGACTAGGGATACACAAACCTATGGATTCATCCTACAGGGAAGTGTATCCTACACTGGACTGAAATTCATAACTTGAAACCTCCACTCCCATACGCAAACAAACAACAAGCATAACACATAACGCACTCACACTCAGAATACCTATCATCAAAGCTCCGCAACAAAATCAACCACTCCACAAACTCCTCGCAACAACACACACCACTCAGCAGACCCCATGAACTCAAATCCAGTTTAGATACACAAAATAGGTACCACTTGTAGGTCATACAAACACTGTATACGAATTCCGTATACACAGTGTAAGTATTCGTCACCTACCTGTGTCCAAAGGGCGTTTGGTAACCTATGTTAGGTAGGGAATAGGGATACACAACCCATCACATTTACCGTGCAGGGAAGTATATCCAACACTGGACCGATGTTCTAAACACAACACACCCAATACGTAACTACATATCACCAATAACACTGTTCCTATCATACACCACAACATAGGGTTTTTTTTTTTTTAAACACACATCACTACACCCCAATTAAGATAATCTCAATCAAACAGAAACCATCAGCATCGATAACGGGACACCAACCGTACCATCTGCCAAAAATACTTCCGCAACCCTTTTTCATTTAAATGCACCTGGTCAGCGGCATAGTCATTCGGATAGACAAACTCCCCCCTCCACTTTAGAGACATTCCCCCTTTCCAATAAAGACAAAACATGTACATGGGCCCCTTTAGCCTTAAAATCTTCCACCAGCTTCACTATCTCATCGTAGATCTCCCGGGGGTGACGACCAGGGGCGATGTCGTTGGCTCCCATGTGGATCATCAGCCGGTAAAAAAATCTCTTCGCATATATATATATATATATAATCCAAAAAAAATTATTCCTCTGAAAAAACCAAATCTTTTTACATATGAACTCCCCACGAACATGACGGTCTTCATCTTGAGCCCATATATTTATACCACATCCACAATCTTACAAGTAAAACAACATAAACCAAACCATCCAAATAAACTCCCCCTCATTAACCTTCACACCTCTCTGCACATACCTCAATCATGCCACACACCACACACAAACACAATATAATAATTAAAAAAAAAAATAAAGTATCAGAAGGGTTTAAACTACAAAGTCTCGTTGCTGGGAGAAATTATTATTACTACTAAATATTTCCACACCACTACATCATCATACACAAATCACTTATCTCCCCCGCAGTATCTCTCAACTTATTCGCTCCAATAGCACTCTATAAAAAAAAAAAAAAAAAAAAAAAAAAAAATAAAAAAAAAAAAAAAAAAAAAAAAAATACTTACCCCATTAGCCCTCTACCACTATCTTCACTACCACCACCCCTCTCCCCCTCATTAACCTTCAACCTCTCTGCACATACCACAATCATGCCTCTACCCTCCTATAATCATTATAAAAAAAAAGTGTTGCTGGCCAAATATCCTTTCATATGTTGAAATCAGCGGTTGGGTTAAAGAAAGGGAAGAAGGGGAAGGGATTAAGAAAATAAATAATAGGGAGAGAGAGAAAAAGGAAGGGGAAAGTAAGGATAAAAGGAAAAGGAAGGAAAAGAAATGGAAGGTTTAATAGAAGGAGAGGGAAAATACGGGAAAGGGAACGGAGAAGAAGAAAACCGTACAGAGAGATTGGGTGACCTTTTTTCCATATTTTATTAACCATATATGGAAAGTTAAGTACTATCTCTCTGTCCCCACCAACGTACGTTTTTTTTTTTTTTTTTTTTTTCCCCAGAAAACATAATGTAATTGGAACTCTACTCACTCTTCCCCTACACCTCTCCTATGACTACAACACCCCAACCCTAACTAACATCAGCACAATAGGCACTGTAGACACGAGTCGTGAAGGACTGCTACCGACCATAGAGAAAGGATATGATTGGCACAGAAAGAAAAAGACATTATGTAAAGTAGCACAGCTAAAAGGAGAAAGCACAGATCAGAGCAAAAGCAAGGACTCATAGTGAGCACCAGCACATTACTAAAAACTAACAACACAGTCCGGCGGACGGGACTTAAAACGGTGGCCTGTGTGAGACCCGTCCAAGCTCGCACATTAAAGATCCTCCTGTGGTTTTCGATAATAAGAGGCACCTCACGCCGCCCAGGAGCCCCCTTCCTCTATTTCGTAATATACATATATATTTCTATTCTCTCTTTTTTTTCTAAATTGACAAATAATTCAAGAAACTATTAGACAAGGACTTCAAAAATTTTCTTTATATATTGAATAAATAATTAAGATAAGGGCCGTTTTTGGATTGGTATCTGCACTGATAACTGGTGAAAACGACAGCGAAACACAAGCCTCCACTCCTCGGACCAAGAAAGCGAAAACGAATAACACAGGCCCAATAAACTTTTTTAGATCCGGGAGTCATATCAAAATAGCAAGACCTAGAGACTCTCAATATGACTCCCAACAATGAGGGGAGCACCCCCCTCACGTCGCCAGAGAATCGACGTACGTCGATTGGATTCCGCCCGGCGACGGGCGGAATCACGGAGACGAAAAACTGCCAACAACAACAACAACAACCGAGTGCGTATCATTACTGGTATCGACACTCGTCGTAATACAAGTAGTTACAACATGGGACCCAAGATTACCGGAACTAAAGGCGCCAAGAAGGCAGCCACCAAGGCAAAGGCCAACCGTGGCACCGACAAGAAAAGGAGGAGGAAGAGGAGGGAATCCTACAGCATCTACATCTACAAGGTGCTGAAACAGGTGCACCCCGACACTGGTGTTTCCAGCAAGGCTATGTCAATCATGAACAGCTTTGTCAACGACATCTTTGAGAGAATCGCCGCTGAGGCTTCCCGTCTCGCTCACTACAACAAGAGGTCCACCATCACTAGTCGGGAGATCCAGACCGCTGTCCGTCTCCTACTGCCTGGTGAATTGGCCAAGCACGCCGTCAGTGAGGGTACCAAGGCTGTCACCAAGTACACCAGCTCCAAGTAAACTGCTGAAAGAAAGTTTACTATAACAAAAACGGCCCTTTTCAGGGCCACCCATATTTCTCAAAAAGACCTTAAGTAACACTCGAGGAAAAAATACGCATTTTATATACAGTCGTAGTGCTAGTCAACAACATGCTAATTCGTTATGTGTAGTGTAGTGTATGTAATAAATGTTGATTGATTGACTGACAGATTTGGTGAAGTAGGACAGTACGTATGGGTGCTGGAAATGATATTCGCGCGCGCGTGTTTATGTGTGCTTTCTGTTTTTTTCATACACGAATAGAACATAGGTATATTTTTGTTTGTAAAGGCTAATAATGATTCAGTATGAAATCATGACGAACAACAGCAATGATATAGGCTATTGTTGGAATCGAACGCGTCTTGCTTTTTTTTCAGACGCGTGAGAATTTTTTTTTTTTTTTCTTCATGTTGAATTGTATACATTTCATTACTAATTAGCATGAGCCTACACTCTTTTACAGCATAATGTTATATGAATGTGATAACTAATACTGCGTATTTTCGAGGGCTCATTGAAGCTCTTTGGGAAGTTTGGTGGCCCTGAAAAGGGCCGTTTGTGTGTTAGTCTGCAGGAAATAAGATTTTTAACCGCCAAATCCGTACAGGGTACGTCCTTGTCTCTTCAGAGCGTAGACGACATCCATGGCTGTGACCGTTTTCCTCTTGGCATGCTCGGTGTATGTGACGGCGGCATCTCGGATGACATTCTCCAGGAATACCTTAAGGACACCACGGGTCTCTTCGTAGATTAATCCAGAAATACGCTTGACACCACCTCGGCGAGCCAGACGACGGATTGCGGGCTTGGTAATACCCTGGATGTTATCACGCAACACCTTCCTGTGTCTTTTGGCGCCTCCCTTTCCGAGTCCCTTACCTCCTTTACCTCTTCCAGACATGTTTACTCACAGTTAGCAGTAACCGAGAATGAGCTTTGCACCGAGATCACCCTGTTATATACAAACCAGAAGGCCGTGTGAGAAGACCTATGCGGTTTTGTAAGCGCGTTTTTCATTGGTCACAATTTGCGTTGGCCTGTTGCACACACGTGTGTACATAACGACTCCGGTGACGAGAGTTCTCCGGTGATAGAATTAGACAGCAACAAACGTGCATTTTCTCACAAAATAACAAACACCAGAAATCACTCACAGCTATGTTGAATTGATTTATCAAACTTTACTCCGTTAGTAAATTGAAACACATTTTCTTGAAACAAATGGACTGAACACAAGTTTATTGAACATCCAGAGAAGTGGCAGCACCCATATCGTCGTATTAATAAGAATACCTGCTATATCATTTCAATGGCTTAATATATAGATATACGGTATTGCATGTAAGGCATAGATATCAATACAATTACTAAACATTCGGCTCTGAACTGAACTGCTACTTCAACAGAATTTATTACATCGACGAAAATTTATGCATCCTCGGAAAAAAATTATACCACCCCCCCCCCCCCCCCAAAATTTTTCGCCTCGCTCCGCTCGGCGAAATCTCTTTCCAACAACAA
Source organism: Ylistrum balloti (assembly GCF_031769215.1). NCBI lineage: Eukaryota > Metazoa > Mollusca > Bivalvia > Pectinida > Pectinidae > Ylistrum > Ylistrum balloti. The sequence goes on along the minus strand of NW_026783211.1, from coordinate 70,078 downwards.
CAACAACAACAACAACAACAACAACAACAACAACAACAACAACAACAACAACAACAACAACAACAACAACAACCTCCTCCTCCTTTTTTTTTTTTTTTTTTACAACAATCAAACAACAAACACATACAAACAAAACAAAACAAAACAAACAACCACCAATATACACACACACACACATTTATTCCAATATCACATCTTACAAAATCAAATCAAATCAGATATCTCGCCAAATATTCGCCCACACAATACCAACGTCTAACAACTGCTGCCCCAAACCCTTTTCATCTGCATGTTTAATACTTCCAATCGCCACACTGGAAACCCACATATTTCTAGATTGATTGATTGATTGATCTCATCGATTCCTTTTTATCGACTTATGGGTCAGTAAAATTGCGTAATTGAAGATAAATATTCATGTTTCATTACCGTTTTCAACTTGGAGAAGATAATCATGCATATCAGTGACCACATTGCGTATTTTTAAGAGCTCATTTGGGGCTTTTCGTGAGATGTGGTGGCCCTTAAAAGGGCCGTTTTGGGCAAGAAGGGTACACACAATGTACTGCTTAAGCACGTTCTCCTCGGATACGGCGGGCAAGCTGGATATCCTTCGGCATGATAGTGACACGCTTGGCATGGATGGCGCACAGGTTGGTGTCCTCGAAGAGTCCTACCAAGTAGGCTTCGCTGGCCTCCTGCAGAGCCATAACAGCAGAGCTCTGGAACCTCAGGTCAGTCTTGAAATCCTGGGCGATTTCACGGACGAGACGCTGGAATGGCAGTTTCCTGATGAGGAGCTCGGTGCTCTTCTGGTACCTACGGATTTCACGGAGAGCTACTGTTCCGGGCCTGTATCTGTGAGGTTTCTTTACTCCTCCGGTGGCTGGGGCACTCTTACGGGCGGCCTTGGTAGCCAACTGCTTGCGTGGGGCCTTGCCTCCAGTAGATTTACGAGCGGTCTGCTTGGTACGAGCCATTTCGTGATGCTTAACGGTTGAAGTTCAACGGTAGAATGCCGGCCGACGTCAGACAGCTATTTTTGTGCTCCCCGCGCCGCCACAGAACAAGGATAAGATTGGACACTGGATTTGTTAAAACGTGTCTGATTGGCTGATATATACAGACCTTCATTGGCCCTCAGGCAATTTCACTCCGCCAACTTTCAATCCTACCTGACTTGTCTTGGTGTTCAATTATCCAATTATCATGTCAACATTTAATTATGAGTTGGAATTCAATTACCCCCAGGACATTTCTATATCACACATTGCAAGTAATGACAAATATTCACGGTAATAATGACAGAAAACAAAGAAAGCACAAAAATAAAAAGTGACTTGACCATGTAACAGGCAGAAATTATATGATTTCTACGTGCTAGTTTTCACTGTTGTATTGTATTGTGTTGTATTGTTTATTCATTTTAAGACTTGCAGCCTGTTAGTTAAATGCATAAGAATACAATGTACACAATATAACACTATTATAACACATAAAAGATATTCAGATGTTATATAAAACTTAGCTAACTTTGTACAAGACCAAAAAGAAACAAGGAGAGAGAGAGAGAGAGAGAGAGAGAGAGAGAGAGAGAGAGAGAGAGAGAGAGAGAGAGAGAGACGTATACGTAAGTAAATAAATACCACGTCCGTATAATATTTTAATGTACATATATATATGTGTGTGTGTGTGTTGTCTCTCACTAACATGATCACTCGACAGTTTATTCATTTACTATTGTGATTCGCTACAGCTCACCTACCCTATCTATAAACTGTTTCGTTCTATGTCTTTTTTACATGTCATCCTATGCGGTGATTTGTTTTGGGTTTTTTTTTTTTCCTTGTGTGTATCATACAACGTTCTTGACAGTGTTAAGAAATGAATGAAGCAATAACTCACCAAATGAGGAATTTGCGTGGATGTCTTTTTTTTTCGAGTGAATTCAAAGAGACGCTTTTTGAGAAAAGTGGGTGGCCCTGAAAAGGGCCGTTTTTCTGTTGGTGTACAAGGTACACGGGAACGGTTTACTTCGCGGGCTTCTGGGTCTTCTTGGGCAGAAGTACAGCCTGGATGTTGGGCAGTACACCACCTTGGGCGATGGTGACACCGGACAACAGTTTGTTCAACTCCTCGTCGTTCCTGATGGCCAGCTGGAGATGACGGGGGATGATCCTGGTCTTCTTGTTATCTCTGGCAGCGTTTCCTGCCAATTCTAAAACTTCAGCAGCCAAGTACTCGAGGACGGCAGCCAAGTAAACTGGGGCACCGGCTCCAACTCTCTCGGCATAGTTTCCCTTGCGGAGCAGACGGTGGATACGACCGACTGGGAACTGAAGTCCAGCACGGGATGATCGGCTCTTTGCCTTTCCCTTAACTTTTCCTCCCTTACCTCGTCCAGACATGTTGATGCGTTCGGCTTGTGACTGTTACGCGGAGCTACAACAGAATGAAAAACAAGTCGTCACCGTGTAGCGTTTTATACTACGGATCGAAATTGTAGCGCGCGAGAAAAATAGGGGGTGTTTTCTGAGACAACTTGGAGGTTCGAGTGGTTTTGTATAGCGCGCATGTATGTAAGAATTTTTGATCCTACCTGGGACGGCTATGGTATAAAAGTGAAAAACTCGGCCGAGTGCGTATCATTACTGGTATCGACACTCGTCGTAATACAAGTAGTTACAACATGGGACCCAAGATTACCGGAACTAAAGGCGCCAAGAAGGCAGCCACCAAGGCAAAGGCCAACCGTGGCACCGACAAGAAAAGGAGGAGGAAGAGGAGGGAATCCTACAGCATCTACATCTACAAGGTGCTGAAACAGGTGCACCCCGACACTGGTGTTTCCAGCAAGGCTATGTCAATCATGAACAGCTTTGTCAACGACATCTTTGAGAGAATCGCCGCTGAGGCTTCCCGTCTCGCTCACTACAACAAGAGGTCCACCATCACTAGTCGGGAGATCCAGACCGCTGTCCGTCTCCTACTGCCTGGTGAATTGGCCAAGCACGCCGTCAGTGAGGGTACCAAGGCTGTCACCAAGTACACCAGCTCCAAGTAAACTGCTGAAAGAAAGTTTACTATAACAAAAACGGCCCTTTTCAGGGCCACCCATATTTCTCAAAAAGACCTTAAGTAACACTCGAGGAAAAAATACGCATTTTATATACAGTCGTAGTGCTAGTCAACAACATGCTAATTCGTTATGTGTAGTGTAGTGTATGTAATAAATGTTGATTGATTGACTGACAGATTTGGTGAAGTAGGACAGTACGTATGGGTGCTGGAAATGATATTCGCGCGCGCGTGTTTATGTGTGCTTTCTGTTTTTTTCATACACGAATAGAACATAGGTATATTTTTGTTTGTAAAGGCTAATAATGATTCAGTATGAAATCATGACGAACAACAGCAATGATATAGGCTATTGTTGGAATCGAACGCGTCTTGCTTTTTTTTCAGACGCGTGAGAATTTTTTTTTTTTTTTCTTCATGTTGAATTGTATACATTTCATTACTAATTAGCATGAGCCTACACTCTTTTACAGCATAATGTTATATGAATGTGATAACTAATACTGCGTATTTTCGAGGGCTCATTGAAGCTCTTTGGGAAGTTTGGTGGCCCTGAAAAGGGCCGTTTGTGTGTTAGTCTGCAGGAAATAAGATTTTTAACCGCCAAATCCGTACAGGGTACGTCCTTGTCTCTTCAGAGCGTAGACGACATCCATGGCTGTGACCGTTTTCCTCTTGGCATGCTCGGTGTATGTGACGGCATCTCGGATGACATTCTCCAGGAATACCTTAAGGACACCACGGGTCTCTTCGTAGATTAATCCAGAAATACGCTTGACACCACCTCGGCGAGCCAGACGACGGATTGCGGGCTTGGTAATACCCTGGATGTTATCACGCAACACCTTCCTGTGTCTTTTGGCGCCTCCCTTTCCGAGTCCCTTACCTCCTTTACCTCTTCCAGACATGTTTACTCACAGTTAGCAGTAACCGAGAATGAGCTTTGCACCGAGATCACCCTGTTATATACAAACCAGAAGGCCGTGTGAGAAGACCTATGCGGTTTTGTAAGCGCGTTTTTCATTGGTCACAATTTGCGTTGGCCTGTTGCACACACGTGTGTACATAACGACTCCGGTGACGAGAGTTCTCCGGTGATAGAATTAGACAGCAACAAACGTGCATTTTCTCACAAAATAACAAACACCAGAAATCACTCACAGCTATGTTGAATTGATTTATCAAACTTTACTCCGTTAGTAAATTGAAACACATTTTCTTGAAACAAATGGACTGAACACAAGTTTATTGAACATCCAGAGAAGTGGCAGCACCCATATCGTCGTATTAATAAGAATACCTGCTATATCATTTCAATGGCTTAATATATAGATATACGGTATTGCATGTAAGGCATAGATATCAATACAATTACTAAACATTCGGCTCTGAACTGAACTGCTACTTCAACAGAATTTATTACATCGACGAAAATTTATGCATCCTCGGAAAAAAAGTATACCACCCCCCCCCCCCCCCAAAATTTTTCGCCTCGCTCCGCTCGGCGAAATCTCTTTCCAACAACAACAACAACAACAACAACAACAACAACAACAACAACAACAACAACAACAACAACAACAACAACAACAACGATCCTCCTCCTCCTTTTTTTTTTTTTTTTTTACAACAATCAAACAACAAACACATACAAACAAAACAAAACAAAACAAACAACCACCAATATACACACACACACACATTTATTCCAATATCACATCTTACAAAATCAAATCAAATCAGATATCTCGCCAAATATTCGCCCACACAATACCAACGTCTAACAACTGCTGCCCCAAACCCTTTTCATCTGCATGTTTAATACTTCCAATCGCCACACTGGAAACCCACATATTTCTAGATTGATTGATTGATTGATCTCATCGATTCCTTTTTATCGACTTATGGGTCAGTAAAATTGCGTAATTGAAGATAAATATTCATGTTTCATTACCGTTTTCAACTTGGAGAAGATAATCATGCATATCAGTGACCACATTGCGTATTTTTAAGAGCTCATTTGGGGCTTTTCGTGAGATGTGGTGGCCCTTAAAAGGGCCGTTTTGGGCAAGAAGGGTACACACAATGTACTGCTTAAGCACGTTCTCCTCGGATACGGCGGGCAAGCTGGATATCCTTCGGCATGATAGTGACACGCTTGGCATGGATGGCGCACAGGTTGGTGTCCTCGAAGAGTCCTACCAAGTAGGCTTCGCTGGCCTCCTGCAGAGCCATAACAGCAGAGCTCTGGAACCTCAGGTCAGTCTTGAAATCCTGGGCGATTTCACGGACGAGACGCTGGAATGGCAGTTTCCTGATGAGGAGCTCGGTGCTCTTCTGGTACCTACGGATTTCACGGAGAGCTACTGTTCCGGGCCTGTATCTGTGAGGTTTCTTTACTCCTCCGGTGGCTGGGGCACTCTTACGGGCGGCCTTGGTAGCCAACTGCTTGCGTGGGGCCTTGCCTCCAGTAGATTTACGAGCGGTCTGCTTGGTACGAGCCATTTCGTGATGCTTAACGGTTGAAGTTCAACGGTAGAATGCCGGCCGACGTCAGACAGCTATTTTTGTGCTCCCCGCGCCGCCACAGAACAAGGATAAGATTGGACACTGGATTTGTTAAAACGTGTCTGATTGGCTGATATATACAGACCTTCATTGGCCCTCAGGCAATTTCACTCCGCCAACTTTCAATCCTACCTGACTTGTCTTGGTGTTCAATTATCCAATTATCATGTCAACATTTAATTATGAGTTGGAATTCAATTACCCCCAGGACATTTCTATATCACACATTGCAAGTAATGACAAATATTCACGGTAATAATGACAGAAAACAAAGAAAGCACAAAAATAAAAAGTGACTTGACCATGTAACAGGCAGAAATTATATGATTTCTACGTGCTAGTTTTCACTGTTGTATTGTATTGTGTTGTATTGTTTATTCATTTTAAGACTTGCAGCCTGTTAGTTAAATGCATAAGAATACAATGTACACAATATAACACTATTATAACACATAAAAGATATTCAGATGTTATATAAAACTTAGCTAACTTTGTACAAGACCAAAAAGAAACACGGAGAGAGAGAGAGAGAGAGAGAGAGAGAGAGAGAGAGAGAGAGAGAGAGAGAGACGTATACGTAAGTAAATAAATACCACGTCCGTATAATATTTTAATGTACATATATATATGTGTGTGTGTGTGTTGTCTCTCACTAACATGATCACTCGACAGTTTATTCATTTACTATTGTGATTCGCTACAGCTCACCTACCCTATTATAAACTTTTTCGTTATATGTCTTTTTTACATGTCATCCTATGCGGTGATTTGTTTTGGGTTTTTTTTTTTTTTGTGTGTATCATACAACGTTCTTGACAGTGTTAAGAAATGAATGAAGCAATAACTCACCAAATGAGGAATTTTCGTGTGCTATCAAACAGAGACACTTCTCGAGAAAAGTGGGTGGCCCTGAAAAGGGCCGTTTGTTTTTTGTGTGAAGCTCCAGAAAGGCCGTTTAAGTGGCTGGCTTCTGGGTCTTCTTGGGGAGAAGGACGGCCAGGATGTTGGGGAGGACACCACCCAGTGCAATGGTAACACCAGACAAAGTTTGTTCAACTCCTCGTCGTTTCTGATGGCCAACTGAAGATGACGTGGGATGATCCTGGTCTTCTTGTTATCTCTGGCAGCGTTTCCTGCCAATTCCAACACCTCAGCTGCCAAGTATTCGAGGACAGCGGCCAGGTAGACTGGGGCACCGGCACCAACTCTCTCGGCATAGTTTCCTTTACGGAGCAGACGGTGGATACGTCCGACAGGGAACTGAAGCCCTGCACGGGATGATCGGCTCTTTGCCTTTCCCTTTACTTTTCCTCCCTTTCCACGTCCAGACATCTTGATGCGTGATACGATCGGCTAGTTACTGTCAACAGTGTTAAGCAGAATGAGAGGTCGGCCACATCATGAAGCGTTATATACCCCAAGGTAGGATCGAAATTGCAACGAGCGTAAAGTAGGGGGTGTTTTCAGTGAGCGTGTAAGGTTCGAGTGATTTGGGCATTACAAGACTCGATCCTACCTGAGAGGGCGATGGTATATAAGAGGGGTTTGTGGCGGGCTGTGTGTTATTCGTATCGGCACTCGTCGTACTAGCAACATGGGCCCTAAACAAGTAGGTTCGAAAGGAGCAAAGAAGGCCGCCACTAAGGCAAAGGCCAGTCGTGGAACTGACAAGAAAAGGAGGAGGAAGAGGAGGGAATCCTACAGCATCTACATCTACAAGGTGTTGAAACAGGTGCACCCCGACACCGGAGTGTCCAGCAAAGCCATGTCCATCATGAACAGCTTTGTCAACGACATCTTCGAGAGAATCGCCGCTGAGGCTTCCCGTCTGGCCCACTACAACAAGAGGTCCACCATCACTAGTCGGGAAATCCAGACTGCTGTCCGTCTCCTTCTCCCCGGTGAATTGGCTAAGCACGCCGTCAGCGAAGGCACCAAGGCTGTCACCAAGTACACCAGTTCCAAGTAAACTTGTAGCAAAGTTTACTACAACAAACCAACCAAACGGCCCTTTTCAGGGCCACCCACATTCCTCAAAAAGCCCTGTGATCTCTCGAAAATTATACGCTTTGTCTGCGTAAGACTTGACTTGCTTCAGTGTGTGTCGTCGTGTGATTTGTTTGTAATATGTAAAAGAGAACTGCTATAGTAAGGAAACGAATGAGAAATATAATCATCATATAGCAATGAAATATATGAAAACATATCCGTCCAAATATCATGTGGAGTTGTTGGTAAGTTAGTGTTGATTGATTTACATTTAGATTAAAGTAAAGACGAAATAATACCACCTTGTAACATGGTTCCATGTGCATGTGTGTTTGATATGATATAATTTGGTAAAACCTTATTTCAAAACTACGAATGCATGTACTATAGCTCAATAACGAAATAGTGTATGGATTGATTATCTTTATTTTCATGTATTAATTGCAACGATGTAAGATCAACCCATGTTCTGTGTATTTATGGAGAAGTGTGCATAAGTTTATAAGAATTAGGCCGTGTTTTATTTCAATGATAAAACACAGCCAAAATATTTACATATCAACTGAATCGAATTGAATCTGAATAGATATGATTATGGAATGGAATGGAATGGAATGGAAAGGAGAGAAAATAAAATGAAATTGATAGTTTGGTAAGTATTTGTTTTCTGTTGTATTTATTTGCTTGTAAGTGTCATTTCATAACAATGCAAACGTACTACAGTGAAGAGAAGGAAAGTACGTTAGGTATTGTATTATTGACATTCTGTTTCGTTGAACGTTTCTCAGTATACTATTGTTCCTTTATGAATGATAATGAACAACAGGAATCAGCGGGTTTGCATGCAAATGAAACCTAGGTAAGTCTTACTTGTTCTGCAAATAGAAATGAGTGGCGTATGTATTCGAGGCGTTATACAAATACTTTTTGGGTATTTTGGTGGCCCTAAAAAGGGCCGTTTGAGTTGGTTGGCTGTTCTAGGTAGTCAGTGTTTAACCGCCGAATCCGTACAGGGTACGTCCTTGTCTCTTGAGAGCGTAGACGACATCCATGGCTGTGACAGTCTTCCTCTTGGCATGCTCGGTGTATGTGACGGCATCCCTGATAACATTCTCAAGGAAAACTTTGAGGACACCACGTGTCTCTTCGTAGATCAGACCAGAGATACGTTTGACACCACCTCGGCGAGCCAGACGACGGATTGCAGGCTTGGTGATACCCTGGATGTTATCACGCAACACCTTCCTGTGCCTCTTGGCACCTCCCTTTCCGAGTCCCTTTCCTCCTTTACCTCTTCCAGACATGTTTACAGACTGCTAGCAGTGACTGAAAATGAACCGGTAGCGCAGATCACCCATGCTATATACAAATCTGGAGGCCGTGTGAGAAGACCTCTCCGCTTTTATAAGCGCGGTTTTCATTGGTCGAAAATAACTACACTCTCCTTAGCCGTGTTGTACGGGATAAAGCAGTGTGTACTTAACAGTATTTGTGAATAAAGTGCATACATATATCATGTCCCAAAACATTGTTAATCAATAATCAAATGAGGATGAATTTAACGCTGTAAACCGATACTTACCGTCAACAAATAAAGCATCATAGTGTATATTATTAGGTCTTTTCACCACATGGTGAAAAGACCTATTTATTTTGTTATGTTTCTTATTCTTATTCTTCTTATTATTATTGTTATTGTTGTTATCATTATTATATTGAATTAGCCAAGTAAATAATTGTGTATAATATCATGCATAACATGAATACATCCAAAATTCATTACGATCTCCAGTACCCAAAGCACGCGACCCACCCAATTTAATATATATTATATATACACATCCCCAAAAAAATAACACTCCGAGAAAAAAAAAATCACCCCCAAAAAATTTTCGCCTCGCTCCGCTCGGCGGGATATGCAAATCAAATCAAAACAACAACAAAACAAACCAAAACCACAACACCTACCCACCCCCTTTTTTTTTTATTACTTTTTTTTTTTTTTTTTTTTTTTTTTTTTTTTTTTTAAACCTAACCCTTTTTTTTTTAAACATTAAACACAACCACAAAAAAAACAAAACAAAAAACTCAAAATAACCAAAACAAACAAAAACAACAAAACACACAATTACAAACATTAAATACATTCTAAAACAAACAACACCAATTACAAAAACCAACAAACAACACCAAATTAACACTCAATAGCCAAACCTTGAAAAACATACCCTACCATTTCAAATAATCATCTCATTTTATTACCACAATCCTATCTATTCAAGCATTTATTTCATGCTTGCTAAAAACACCACCGTAATAATCATTTCATAATCATTTCATAATCATGTCTATTAACAATTCAAATTGCGTATTATCGAGCAATTAATGGCACTTTTTGTGAGATGTGGTGGCCCTGAAAAGGGCCGTTTTGGTATGTGGGCTACAAAGTGTACAGCTTAAGCACGTTCTCCTCGGATACGGCGGGCAAGCTGGATATCCTTGGGCATAATGGTGACACGTTTGGCGTGGATGGCGCACAAGTTGGTGTCCTCGAAAAGTCCAACCAAGTAAGCTTCGCTGGCTTCCTGCAGAGCCATAACAGCAGAGCTCTGGAACCTCAAGTCGGTCTTGAAATCTTGGGCGATTTCACGGACAAGACGCTGGAATGGCAGTTTCCTGATGAGGAGCTCGGTGCTCTTCTGGTACCTACGGATTTCTCGGAGAGCGACTGTTCCAGGCCTGTACCTGTGAGGTTTCTTCACTCCTCCGGTGGCTGGTGCACTCTTACGTGCAGCCTTTGTGGCCAGCTGTTTTCGTGGAGCCTTTCCTCCGGTGGATTTACGAGCGGTCTGCTTTGTACGAGCCATTTCGGTTGTTGTGTTCCTGTCGGAGTTCAACGATAGAATGAGAGAAATCTCCAGTCACCTATTTTTGTCCTCCCCGCTACGCTACAGACGATGGTCGCGATTGGGTAGTGTAATGTGTCAAGTCAATTTTGATTGGTTCGTTCAGACGGTCGTCGACTGGCCGTCAGGCATGTACATTCCGCCAAGTTTCAATCCTACCTAGGTTGTCTTGAAACCGTGTCAAGAAAACATGTCATTTCCTCGATCAATTGTAAAGAACTTGATTACAACTCATCATTGACAATATCTATAAAATGCATAGGGTGACAGTCTGTACATAATTACGCATTTAGTGTCGTAATTAACATTACAGTTCGACATTTCATTTCAGCAAACAAACACAACAAATATAACGGTAAACACACACGTGTACAACAAGATATGAAGTTAAACGTGTGCAACGGTTATTTACATATGTACTCTCTCTCTCTCTCTCCACATTGCATTGACATGGCTCAAAATCTTAAATACTTCCAATTACTGTGCTTTGTTTTGTTTTTGTTTAGTTCTTTTTGTGTAACGTCTTACATAAACACGATAAGTGACCTCTCCGCTGTGTTTGTTATCTCTCATTCTTCCAACCCACTGTGTATACATCTATATATGTGTGGTAAAAATAATAACAATAATAATACTAATAACAATAAGTGTACTTCTGCTACTACTACAACAACAACTACTAGCACTTATGATGATGGTGATAATTATAATATTATTAATAATAATATTAACAACAACAAAGCTGTGATTAGGACAGTGTATATTTCATACGGTGCAGTGTGGAATGATTTAGACATGTACAATTATTAATTTTTTGTTATCAACAGTGTTATAGTGCACCTCGAAGTGTAAGGCGTGTCTGATTTCTTTTTTTTGATTTGATTTGATATGTGATTAGATTATAAAGCATGCGTAAGTTTTCGAGTGCTATCAAACAGGCACTTCTCGAGAAAAGTGGGTGGCCCTGAAAAGGGCCGTTTGTTTTTGGTGTGAAGCTCCAGAAAGGCCGTTTACTTGGCTGGCTTCTGGGTCTTCTTGGGGAGAAGGACGGCCTGGATGTTGGGGAGGACACCTCCCTGTGCAATGGTAACACCAGACAGAAGTTTGTTCAACTCCTCGTCGTTTCTGATGGCCAACTGAAGATGACGTGGGATGATCCTGGTCTTCTTGTTGTCTCTGGCAGCGTTTCCTGCCAATTCCAACACCTCAGCTGCCAAGTATTCGAGGACAGCGGCCAGGTAGACTGGGGCACCGGCACCAACTCTCTCGGCATAGTTTCCTTTACGGAGCAGACGGTGGATACGTCCGACAGGGAACTGAAGCCCTGCACGGGATGATCGGCTCTTTGCCTTTCCCTTTACTTTTCCTCCCTTTCCACGTCCAGACATCTTGATACGATCGGCTAGTTACTGTCAACAGTGTTAAGCAGAATGAGAGGTCGGCCACATCATGAAGCGTTATATACCCCAAGGTAGGATCGAAATTGCAACGAGCGTAAAGTAGGGGGTGTTTTCAGTGAGCGTGTAAGGTTCGAGTGATTTGGGCATTACAAGACTCGATCCTACCTGAGAGGGCGATGGTATATAAGAGGGGTTTGTGGCGGGCTGTGTGTTATTCGTATCGGCACTCGTCGTACTAGCAACATGGGCCCTAAACAAGTAGGTTCGAAAGGAGCAAAGAAGGCCGCCACTAAGGCAAAGGCCAGTCGTGGAACTGACAAGAAAAGGAGGAGGAAGAGGAGGGAATCCTACAGCATCTACATCTACAAGGTGTTGAAACAGGTGCACCCCGACACCGGAGTGTCCAGCAAAGCCATGTCCATCATGAACAGCTTTGTCAACGACATCTTCGAGAGAATCGCCGCTGAGGCTTCCCGTCTGGCCCACTACAACAAGAGGTCCACCATCACTAGTCGGGAAATCCAGACTGCTGTCCGTCTCCTTCTCCCCGGTGAATTGGCTAAGCACGCCGTCAGCGAAGGCACCAAGGCTGTCACCAAGTACACCAGTTCCAAGTAAACTTGTAGCAAAGTTTACTACAACAAACCAACCAAACGGCCCTTTTCAGGGCCACCCACATTCCTCAAAAAGCCCTGTGATCTCTCGAAAATTATACGCTTTGTCTGCGTAAGACTTGACTTGCTTCAGTGTGTGTCGTCGTGTGATTTGTTTGTAATATGTAAAAGAGAACTGCTATAGTAAGGAAACGAATGAGAAATATAATCATCATGTAGCAATGAAATATATGAAAACATATCCGTCCAAATATCATGTGGAGTTGTTGGTAAGTTAGTGTTGATTGATTTACATTTAGATTAAAGTAAAGACGAAATAATACCACCTTGTAACATGGTTCCATGTGCATGTGTGTTTGATATCATAATACTTTGGTATAACCTTATTTCAAACCTACCAATGCATGTACTATAGCTCAATAACGGAATAGTGTATGGATTGATTATCTTTGTTTTCATGTATTAATTGCAACGATGTAAGATCAACCCATGTTCTGTGTATTTATGGAGAAGTGTGCATAAGTTTATAAGAATTAGGCCGTGTTTTATTTCAATGATAAAACACAGCCAAAATATGTACATATCAACTGAATCGAATTGAATCTGAATAGATATGATTATGGAATGGAAAGGAAAGAAAATAAAATGAAATTGATAGTTTGGTAAGTATTTGTTTTCTGTTGTATTTATTTGCTTATGGGGGACCGTTGTAAGTGTCATTTCATAACAATGCAAACGTACTACAGTGAAGAGAAGGAAAGTACGTTAGGTATTGTATTATTGACATTCTGTTTCGTTGAACGTTTCTCAGTATACTATTGTTCCTTTATGAATGATAATGAACAACAGGAATCAGCGGGTTTGCATGCAAATGAAACCTAGGTAAGTCTTACTTGTTCTGTAAATAGAAATGAGTGGCGTATGTATTCGAGGCGTTATACAAATACTTTTTGGGTATTTTGGTGGCCCTAAAAAGGGCCGTTTGAGTTGGTTGGCTGTTCTAGGTAGTCAGTGTTTAACCGCCGAATCCGTACAGGGTACGTCCTTGTCTCTTGAGAGCGTAGACGACATCCATGGCTGTGACAGTCTTCCTCTTGGCATGCTCGGTGTATGTGACGGCATCCCTGATAACATTCTCAAGGAAAACTTTGAGGACACCACGTGTCTCTTCGTAGATCAGACCAGAGATACGTTTGACACCACCTCGGCGAGCCAGACGACGGATTGCAGGCTTGGTGATACCCTGGATGTTATCACGCAACACCTTCCTGTGCCTCTTGGCACCTCCCTTTCCGAGTCCCTTTCCTCCTTTACCTCTTCCAGACATGTTTACAGACTGCTAGCAGTGACTGAAAATGAACCGGTAGCGCAGATCACCCATGCTATATACAAATCTGGAGGCCGTGTGAGAAGACCTCTCCGCTTTTATAAGCGCGGTTTTCATTGGTCGAAAATAACTACACTCTCCTTAGCCGTGTTGTACGGGATAAAGCAGTGTGTACTTAACAGTATTTGTGAATAAAGTGCATACATATATCATGTCCCAAAACATTGTTAATCAATAATCAAATGAGGATGAATTTAACGCTGTAAACCGATACTTACCGTCAACAAATAAAGCATCATAGTGTATATTATTAGGTCTTTTCACCACATGGTGAAAAGACCTATTGTTTTTGTTATGTTTCTTATTCTTATTCTTCTTATTATTATTGTTATTGTTGTTATCATTATTATATTGAATTAGCCAAGTAAATAATTGTGTATAATATCATGCATAACATGAATACATCCAAAATTCATTACGATCTCCAGTACCCAAAGCACGCGACCCACCCAATTTAATATATATTATATATACACATCCCCAAAAAAATAACACTCCGAGAAAAAAAAAATCACCCCCAAAAAATTTTCGCCTCGCTCCGCTCGGCGGGATATGCAAATCAAATCAAAACAACAACAAAACAAACCAAAACCACAACACCTACCCACCCCCTTTTTTTTTTTATTAATTTTTTTTGGGTTTTTTTTTTTTTTTTTAAACCTAACCCTTTTTTTTTTAAACATTAAACACAACCACAAAAAAAAACAAAACAAAAAACTCAAAATAACCAAAACAAACAAAAACACAACAAAACACACAATTACAAACATTAAATACATTCTAAAACAAGCAACACCAATTACAAAAACCAACAAACAACACCAAATTAACACTCAATAGCCAAACCTTGAAAAACATACCCTACCATTTCAAATAATCATCTCATTTTATTACCACAATCCTATCTATTCAAGCATTTATTTCATGCTTGCTAAAAACACCACCGTAATAATCATTTCATAATCATGTCTATTAACAATTCAAATTGCGTATTATCGAGCAATTAATGGCACTTTTTGTGAGATGTGGTGGCCCTGAAAAGGGCCGTTTTGGTATGTGGGCTACAAAGTGTACAGCTTAAGCACGTTCTCCTCGGATACGGCGGGCAAGCTGGATATCCTTGGGCATAATGGTGACACGTTTGGCGTGGATGGCGCACAAGTTGGTGTCCTCGAAAAGTCCAACCAAGTAAGCTTCGCTGGCTTCCTGCAGAGCCATAACAGCAGAGCTCTGGAACCTCAAGTCGGTCTTGAAATCTTGGGCGATTTCACGGACAAGACGCTGGAATGGCAGTTTCCTGATGAGGAGCTCGGTGCTCTTCTGGTACCTACGGATTTCTCGGAGAGCGACTGTTCCAGGCCTGTACCTGTGAGGTTTCTTCACTCCTCCGGTGGCTGGTGCACTCTTACGTGCAGCCTTTGTGGCCAGCTGTTTTCGTGGAGCCTTTCCTCCGGTGGATTTACGAGCGGTCTGCTTTGTACGAGCCATTTCGGTTGTTGTGTTCCTGTCGGAGTTCAACGATAGAATGAGAGAAATCTCCAGTCACCTATTTTTGTCCTCCCCGCTACGCTACAGACGATGGTCGCGATTGGGTAGTGTAATGTGTCAAGTCAATTTTGATTGGTTCGTTCAGACGGTCGTCGACTGGCCGTCAGGCATGTACATTCCGCCAAGTTTCAATCCTACCTAGGTTGTCTTGAAACCGTGTCAAGAAAACATGTCATTTCCTCGATCAATTGTAAAGAACTTGATTACAACTCATCATTGACAATATCTATAAAATGCATAGGGTGACAGTCTGTACATAATTACGCATTTAGTGTCGTAATTAACATTACAGTTCGACATTTCATTTCAGCAAACAAACACAACAAATATAACGGTAAACACACACGTGTACAACAAGATATGAAGTTAAACGTGTGCAACGGTTATTTACATATGTACTCTCTCTCCACATTGCATTGACATGGCTCAAAATCTGAAATACTTCCAATTACTGTGCTTTGTTTCTTTTGTTTACTTGTTTTTTGTGTAACGTCTTACATAAACACGATAAGTGACCTCTCCGCTGTGTTTGTTATCTCTCATTCTTCCAACCCACTGTGTATACATCTATATATGTGTGGTAAAAATAATAACAATAATAATACTAATAACAATAAGTGTACTTCTGCTACTACTACAACAACAACTACTAGCACTTATGATGATGGTGATAATTATAATATTATTAATAATAATATTAACAACAACAAAGCTGTGATTAGGACAGTGTATATTTCATACGGTGCAGTGTGGAATGATTTAGACATGTACAATTATTAATTTTTTGTTATCAACAGTGTTATAGTGCACCTCGAAGTGTAAGGCGTGTCTGATTTCTTTTTTTTGATTTGATTTGATATGTGATTAGATTATAAAGCATGCGTAAGTTTTCGAGTGCTATCAAACAGGCACTTCTCGAGAAAAGTGGGTGGCCCTGAAAAGGGCCGTTTGTTTTTGGTGTGAAGCTCCAGAAAGGCCGTTTACTTGGCTGGCTTCTGGGTCTTCTTGGGGAGAAG
Organism: Ylistrum balloti; assembly: GCF_031769215.1. Lineage (NCBI taxonomy): Eukaryota > Metazoa > Mollusca > Bivalvia > Pectinida > Pectinidae > Ylistrum > Ylistrum balloti. Next base: position 53,572 of record NW_026783211.1, on the reverse strand, counting down.
GACGGCCTGGATGTTGGGGAGGACACCTCCCTGTGCAATGGTAACACCAGACAGAAGTTTGTTCAACTCCTCGTCGTTTCTGATGGCCAACTGAAGATGACGTGGGATGATCCTGGTCTTCTTGTTGTCTCTGGCAGCGTTTCCTGCCAATTCCAACACCTCAGCTGCCAAGTATTCGAGGACAGCGGCCAGGTAGACTGGGGCACCGGCACCAACTCTCTCGGCATAGTTTCCTTTACGGAGCAGACGGTGGATACGTCCGACAGGGAACTGAAGCCCTGCACGGGATGATCGGCTCTTTGCCTTTCCCTTTACTTTTCCTCCCTTTCCACGTCCAGACATCTTGATACGATCGGCTAGTTACTGTCAACAGTGTTAAGCAGAATGAGAGGTCGGCCACATCATGAAGCGTTATATACCCCAAGGTAGGATCGAAATTGCAACGAGCGTAAAGTAGGGGGTGTTTTCAGTGAGCGTGTAAGGTTCGAGTGATTTGGGCATTACAAGACTCGATCCTACCTGAGAGGGCGATGGTATATAAGAGGGGTTTGTGGCGGGCTGTGTGTTATTCGTATCGGCACTCGTCGTACTAGCAACATGGGCCCTAAACAAGTAGGTTCGAAAGGAGCAAAGAAGGCCGCCACTAAGGCAAAGGCCAGTCGTGGAACTGACAAGAAAAGGAGGAGGAAGAGGAGGGAATCCTACAGCATCTACATCTACAAGGTGTTGAAACAGGTGCACCCCGACACCGGAGTGTCCAGCAAAGCCATGTCCATCATGAACAGCTTTGTCAACGACATCTTCGAGAGAATCGCCGCTGAGGCTTCCCGTCTGGCCCACTACAACAAGAGGTCCACCATCACTAGTCGGGAAATCCAGACTGCTGTCCGTCTCCTTCTCCCCGGTGAATTGGCTAAGCACGCCGTCAGCGAAGGCACCAAGGCTGTCACCAAGTACACCAGTTCCAAGTAAACTTGTAGCAAAGTTTACTACAACAAACCAACCAAACGGCCCTTTTCAGGGCCACCCACATTCCTCAAAAAGCCCTGTGATCTCTCGAAAATTATACGCTTTGTCTGCGTAAGACTTGACTTGCTTCAGTGTGTGTCGTCGTGTGATTTGTTTGTAATATGTAAAAGAGAACTGCTATAGTAAGGAAACGAATGAGAAATATAATCATCATGTAGCAATGAAATATATGAAAACATATCCGTCCAAATATCATGTGGAGTTGTTGGTAAGTTAGTGTTGATTGATTTACATTTAGATTAAAGTAAAGACGAAATAATACCACCTTGTAACATGGTTCCATGTGCATGTGTGTTTGATATCATAATACTTTGGTATAACCTTATTTCAAACCTACCAATGCATGTACTATAGCTCAATAACGGAATAGTGTATGGATTGATTATCTTTGTTTTCATGTATTAATTGCAACGATGTAAGATCAACCCATGTTCTGTGTATTTATGGAGAAGTGTGCATAAGTTTATAAGAATTAGGCCGTGTTTTATTTCAATGATAAAACACAGCCAAAATATGTACATATCAACTGAATCGAATTGAATCTGAATAGATATGATTATGGAATGGAAAGGAAAGAAAATAAAATGAAATTGATAGTTTGGTAAGTATTTGTTTTCTGTTGTATTTATTTGCTTATGGGGGACCGTTGTAAGTGTCATTTCATAACAATGCAAACGTACTACAGTGAAGAGAAGGAAAGTACGTTAGGTATTGTATTATTGACATTCTGTTTCGTTGAACGTTTCTCAGTATACTATTGTTCCTTTATGAATGATAATGAACAACAGGAATCAGCGGGTTTGCATGCAAATGAAACCTAGGTAAGTCTTACTTGTTCTGTAAATAGAAATGAGTGGCGTATGTATTCGAGGCGTTATACAAATACTTTTTGGGTATTTTGGTGGCCCTAAAAAGGGCCGTTTGAGTTGGTTGGCTGTTCTAGGTAGTCAGTGTTTAACCGCCGAATCCGTACAGGGTACGTCCTTGTCTCTTGAGAGCGTAGACGACATCCATGGCTGTGACAGTCTTCCTCTTGGCATGCTCGGTGTATGTGACGGCATCCCTGATAACATTCTCAAGGAAAACTTTGAGGACACCACGTGTCTCTTCGTAGATCAGACCAGAGATACGTTTGACACCACCTCGGCGAGCCAGACGACGGATTGCAGGCTTGGTGATACCCTGGATGTTATCACGCAACACCTTCCTGTGCCTCTTGGCACCTCCCTTTCCGAGTCCCTTTCCTCCTTTACCTCTTCCAGACATGTTTACAGACTGCTAGCAGTGACTGAAAATGAACCGGTAGCGCAGATCACCCATGCTATATACAAATCTGGAGGCCGTGTGAGAAGACCTCTCCGCTTTTATAAGCGCGGTTTTCATTGGTCGAAAATAACTACACTCTCCTTAGCCGTGTTGTACGGGATAAAGCAGTGTGTACTTAACAGTATTTGTGAATAAAGTGCATACATATATCATGTCCCAAAACATTGTTAATCAATAATCAAATGAGGATGAATTTAACGCTGTAAACCGATACTTACCGTCAACAAATAAAGCATCATAGTGTATATTATTAGGTCTTTTCACCACATGGTGAAAAGACCTATTGTTTTTGTTATGTTTCTTATTCTTATTCTTCTTATTATTATTGTTTGTTGTTATCATTATTATATTGAATTAGCCAAGTAAATAATTGTGTATAATATCATGCATAACATGAATACATCCAAAATTCATTACGATCTCCAGTACCCAAAGCACGCGACCCACCCAATTTAATATATATTATATATACACATCCCCAAAAAAATAACACTCCGAGAAAAAAAAAATCACCCCCAAAAAATTTTCGCCTCGCTCCGCTCGGCGGGATATGCAAATCAAATCAAAACAACAACAAAACAAACCAAAACCACAACACCTACCCACCCCCTTTTTTTTTTATTACTTTTTTTTTTTTTTTTGTTTTTTTTTTTTTTTTTTTTTTAAACCTAACCCTTTTTTTTTTAAACATTAAACACAACCACAAAAAAAAACAAACAAAAAAAAAACAAAACAAAAAACTCAAAATAACCAAAACAAACAAAAACAACAAAACACACAATTACAAACATTAAATACATTCTAAAACAAGCAACACCAATTACAAAAACCAACAAACAACACCAAATAACACTCAATAGCCAAACCTTGAAAAACATACCCTACCATTTCAAATAATCATCTCATTTTATTACCACAATCCTATCTATTCAAGCATTTATTTCATGCTTGCTAAAAACACCACCGTAATAATCATTTCATAATCATGTCTATTAACAATTCAAATTGCGTATTATCGAGCAATTAATGGCACTTTTTGTGAGATGTGGTGGCCCTGAAAAGGGCCGTTTTGGTATGTGGGCTACAAAGTGTACAGCTTAAGCACGTTCTCCTCGGATACGGCGGGCAAGCTGGATATCCTTGGGCATAATGGTGACACGTTTGGCGTGGATGGCGCACAAGTTGGTGTCCTCGAAAAGTCCAACCAAGTAAGCTTCGCTGGCTTCCTGCAGAGCCATAACAGCAGAGCTCTGGAACCTCAAGTCGGTCTTGAAATCTTGGGCGATTTCACGGACAAGACGCTGGAATGGCAGTTTCCTGATGAGGAGCTCGGTGGTCTTCTGGTACCTACGGATTTCTCGGAGAGCGACTGTTCCAGGCCTGTACCTGTGAGGTTTCTTCACTCCTCCGGTGGCTGGTGCACTCTTACGTGCAGCCTTTGTGGCCAGCTGTTTTCGTGGAGCCTTTCCTCCGGTGGATTTACGAGCGGTCTGCTTTGTACGAGCCATTTCGGTTGTTGTGTTCCTGTCGGAGTTCAACGATAGAATGAGAGAAATCTCCAGTCACCTATTTTTGTCCTCCCCGCTACGCTACAGACGATGGTCGCGATTGGGTAGTGTAATGTGTCAAGTCAATTTTGATTGGTTCGTTCAGACGGTCGTCGACTGGCCGTCAGGCATGTACATTCCGCCAAGTTTCAATCCTACCTAGGTTGTCTTGAAACCGTGTCAAGAAAACATGTCATTTCCTCGATCAATTGTAAAGAACTTGATTACAACTCATCATTGACAATATCTATAAAATGCATAGGGTGACAGTCTGTACATAATTACGCATTAGTGTCGTAATTAACATTACAGTTCGACATTTCATTTCAGCAAACAAACACAACAAATATAACGGTAAACACACACGTGTACAACAAGATATGAAGTTAAACGTGTGCAACGGTTATTTACATATGTACTCTCTCTCCACATTGCATTGACATGGCTCAAAATCTGAAATACTTCCAATTACTGTGCTTTGTTTCTTTTGTTTACTTGTTTTTTGTGTAACGTCTTACATAAACACGATAAGTGACCTCTCCGCTGTGTTTGTTATCTCTCATTCTTCCAACCCACTGTGTATACATCTATATATGTGTGGTAAAAATAATAACAATAATAATACTAATAACAATAAGTGTACTTCTGCTACTACTACAACAACAACTACTAGCACTTATGATGATGGTGATAATTATAATATTATTAATAATAATATTAACAACAACAAAGCTGTGATTAGGACAGTGTATATTTCATACGGTGCAGTGTGGAATGATTTAGACATGTACAATTATTAATTTTTTGTTATCAACAGTGTTATAGTGCACCTCGAAGTGTAAGGCGTGTCTGATTTCTTTTTTTTGATTTGATTTGATATGTGATTAGATTATAAAGCATGCGTAAGTTTTCGAGTGCTATCAAACAGGCACTTCTCGAGAAAAGTGGGTGGCCCTGAAAAGGGCCGTTTGTTTTTGGTGTGAAGCTCCAGAAAGGCCGTTTACTTGGCTGGCTTCTGGGTCTTCTTGGGGAGAAGGACGGCCTGGATGTTGGGGAGGACACCTCCCTGTGCAATGGTAACACCAGACAGAAGTTTGTTCAACTCCTCGTCGTTTCTGATGGCCAACTGAAGATGACGTGGGATGATCCTGGTCTTCTTGTTGTCTCTGGCAGCGTTTCCTGCCAATTCCAACACCTCAGCTGCCAAGTATTCGAGGACAGCGGCCAGGTAGACTGGGGCACCGGCACCAACTCTCTCGGCATAGTTTCCTTTACGGAGCAGACGATGGATACGTCCGACAGGGAACTGAAGCCCTGCACGGGATGATCGGCTCTTTGCCTTTCCCTTTACTTTTCCTCCCTTTCCACGTCCAGACATCTTGATACGATCGGCTAGTTACTGTCAACAGTGTTAAGCAGAATGAGAGGTCGGCCACATCATGAAGCGTTATATACCCCAAGGTAGGATCGAAATTGCAACGAGCGTAAAGTAGGGGGTGTTTTCAGTGAGCGTGTAAGGTTCGAGTGATTTGGGCATTACAAGACTCGATCCTACCTGAGAGGGCGATGGTATATAAGAGGGGTTTGTGGCGGGCTGTGTGTTATTCGTATCGGCACTCGTCGTACTAGCAACATGGGCCCTAAACAAGTAGGTTCGAAAGGAGCAAAGAAGGCCGCCACTAAGGCAAAGGCCAGTCGTGGAACTGACAAGAAAAGGAGGAGGAAGAGGAGGGAATCCTACAGCATCTACATCTACAAGGTGTTGAAACAGGTGCACCCCGACACCGGAGTGTCCAGCAAAGCCATGTCCATCATGAACAGCTTTGTCAACGACATCTTCGAGAGAATCGCCGCTGAGGCTTCCCGTCTGGCCCACTACAACAAGAGGTCCACCATCACTAGTCGGGAAATCCAGACTGCTGTCCGTCTCCTTCTCCCCGGTGAATTGGCTAAGCACGCCGTCAGCGAAGGCACCAAGGCTGTCACCAAGTACACCAGTTCCAAGTAAACTTGTAGCAAAGTTTACTACAACAAACCAACCAAACGGCCCTTTTCAGGGCCACCCACATTCCTCAAAAAGCCCTGTGATCTCTCGAAAATTATACGCTTTGTCTGCGTAAGACTTGACTTGCTTCAGTGTGTGTCGTCGTGTGATTTGTTTGTAATATGTAAAAGAGAACTGCTATAGTAAGGAAACGAATGAGAAATATAATCATCATGTAGCAATGAAATATATGAAAACATATCCGTCCAAATATCATGTGGAGTTGTTGGTAAGTTAGTGTTGATTGATTTACATTTAGATTAAAGTAAAGACGAAATAATACCACCTTGTAACATGGTTCCATGTGCATGTGTGTTTGATATCATAATACTTTGGTATAACCTTATTTCAAACCTACCAATGCATGTACTATAGCTCAATAACGGAATAGTGTATGGATTGATTATCTTTGTTTTCATGTATTAATTGCAACGATGTAAGATCAACCCATGTTCTGTGTATTTATGGAGAAGTGTGCATAAGTTTATAAGAATTAGGCCGTGTTTTATTTCAATGATAAAACACAGCCAAAATATGTACATATCAACTGAATCGAATTGAATCTGAATAGATATGATTATGGAATGGAAAGGAAAGAAAATAAAATGAAATTGATAGTTTGGTAAGTATTTGTTTTCTGTTGTATTTATTTGCTTATGGGGGACCGTTGTAAGTGTCATTTCATAACAATGCAAACGTACTACAGTGAAGAGAAGGAAAGTACGTTAGGTATTGTATTATTGACATTCTGTTTCGTTGAACGTTTCTCAGTATACTATTGTTCCTTTATGAATGATAATGAACAACAGGAATCAGCGGGTTTGCATGCAAATGAAACCTAGGTAAGTCTTACTTGTTCTGTAAATAGAAATGAGTGGCGTATGTATTCGAGGCGTTATACAAATACTTTTTGGGTATTTTGGTGGCCCTAAAAAGGGCCGTTTGAGTTGGTTGGCTGTTCTAGGTAGTCAGTGTTTAACCGCCGAATCCGTACAGGGTACGTCCTTGTCTCTTGAGAGCGTAGACGACATCCATGGCTGTGACAGTCTTCCTCTTGGCATGCTCGGTGTATGTGACGGCATCCCTGATAACATTCTCAAGGAAAACTTTGAGGACACCACGTGTCTCTTCGTAGATCAGACCAGAGATACGTTTGACACCACCTCGGCGAGCCAGACGACGGATTGCAGGCTTGGTGATACCCTGGATGTTATCACGCAACACCTTCCTGTGCCTCTGCACCTCCCTTTCCGAGTCCCTTTCCTCCTTTACCTCTTCCAGACATGTTTACAGACTGCTAGCAGTGACTGAAAATGAACCGGTAGCGCAGATCACCCATGCTATATACAAATCTGGAGGCCGTGTGAGAAGACCTCTCCGCTTTTATAAGCGCGGTTTTCATTGGTCGAAAATAACTACACTCTCCTTAGCCGTGTTGTACGGGATAAAGCAGTGTGTACTTAACAGTATTTGTGAATAAAGTGCATACATATATCATGTCCCAAAACATTGTTAATCAATAATCAAATGAGGATGAATTTAACGCTGTAAACCGATACTTACCGTCAACAAATAAAGCATCATAGTGTATATTATTAGGTCTTTTCACCACATGGTGAAAAGACCTATTGTTTTTGTTATGTTTCTTATTCTTATTCTTCTTATTATTATTGTTATTGTTGTTATCATTATTATATTGAATTAGCCAAGTAAATAATTGTGTATAATATCATGCATAACATGAATACATCCAAAATTCATTACGATCTCCAGTACCCAAAGCACGCGACCCACCCAATTTAATATATATTATATATACACATCCCCAAAAAAATAACACTCCGAGAAAAAAAAAATCACCCCCAAAAAATTTTCGCCTCGCTCCGCTCGGCGGGATATGCAAATCAAATCAAAACAACAACAAAACAAACCAAAACCACAACACCTACCCACCCCCTTTTTTTTTTTATTACTTTTTTTTGGGTTTTTTTTTTTTTTTTTTTTTAACCTAACCCTTTTTTTTTTAAACATTAAACACAACCACAAAAAAAAACAAAACAAAAAACTCAAAATAACCAAAACAAACAAAAACAACAAAACACACAATTACAAACATTAAATACATTCTAAAACAAGCAACACCAATTACAAAAACCAACAAACAACACCAAATTAACACTCAATAGCCAAACCTTGAAAAACATACCCTACCATTTCAAATAATCATCTCATTTTATTACCACAATCCTATCTATTCAAGCATTTATTTCATGCTTGCTAAAAACACCACCGTAATAATCATTTCATAATCATGTCTATTAACAATTCAAATTGCGTATTATCGAGCAATTAATGGCACTTTTTGTGAGATGTGGTGGCCCTGAAAAGGGCCGTTTTGGTATGTGGGCTACAAAGTGTACAGCTTAAGCACGTTCTCCTCGGATACGGCGGGCAAGCTGGATATCCTTGGGCATAATGGTGACACGTTTGGCGTGGATGGCGCACAAGTTGGTGTCCTCGAAAAGTCCAACCAAGTAAGCTTCGCTGGCTTCCTGCAGAGCCATAACAGCAGAGCTCTGGAACCTCAAGTCGGTCTTGAAATCTTGGGCGATTTCACGGACAAGACGCTGGAATGGCAGTTTCCTGATGAGGAGCTCGGTGCTCTTCTGGTACCTACGGATTTCTCGGAGAGCGACTGTTCCAGGCCTGTACCTGTGAGGTTTCTTCACTCCTCCGGTGGCTGGTGCACTCTTACGTGCAGCCTTTGTGGCCAGCTGTTTTCGTGGAGCCTTTCCTCCGGTGGATTTACGAGCGGTCTGCTTTGTACGAGCCATTTCGGTTGTTGTGTTCCTGTCGGAGTTCAACGATAGAATGAGAGAAATCTCCAGTCACCTATTTTTGTCCTCCCCGCTACGCTACAGACGATGGTCGCGATTGGGTAGTGTAATGTGTCAAGTCAATTTTGATTGGTTCGTTCAGACGGTCGTCGACTGGCCGTCAGGCATGTACATTCCGCCAAGTTTCAATCCTACCTAGGTTGTCTTGAAACCGTGTCAAGAAAACATGTCATTTCCTCGATCAATTGTAAAGAACTTGATTACAACTCATCATTGACAATATCTATAAAATGCATAGGGTGACAGTCTGTACATAATTACGCATTTAGTGTCGTAATTAACATTACAGTTCGACATTTCATTTCAGCAAACAAACACAACAAATATAACGGTAAACACACGTGTACAACAAGATATGAAGTTAAACGTGTGCAACGGTTATTTACATATGTACTCTCTCTCCACATTGCATTGACATGGCTCAAAATCTGAAATACTTCCAATTACTGTGCTTTGTTTCTTTTGTTTACTTGTTTTTTGTGTAACGTCTTACATAAACACGATAAGTGACCTCTCCGCTGTGTTTGTTATCTCTCATTCTTCCAACCCACTGTGTATACATCTATATATGTGTGGTAAAAATAATAACAATAATAATACTAATAACAATAAGTGTACTTCTGCTACTACTACAACAACAACTACTAGCACTTATGATGATGGTGATAATTATAATATTATTAATAATAATATTAACAACAACAAAGCTGTGATTAGGACAGTGTATATTTCATACGGTGCAGTGTGGAATGATTTAGACATGTACAATTATTAATTTTTTGTTATCAACAGTGTTATAGTGCACCTCGAAGTGTAAGGCGTGTCTGATTTCTTTTTTTTGATTTGATTTGATATGTGATTAGATTATAAAGCATGCGTAAGTTTTCGAGTGCTATCAAACAGGCACTTCTCGAGAAAAGTGGGTGGCCCTGAAAAGGGCCGTTTGTTTTTGGTGTGAAGCTCCAGAAAGGCCGTTTACTTGGCTGGCTTCTGGGTCTTCTTGGGGAGAAGGACGGCCTGGATGTTGGGGAGGACACCTCCCTGTGCAATGGTAACACCAGACAGAAGTTTGTTCAACTCCTCGTCGTTTCTGATGGCCAACTGAAGATGACGTGGGATGATCCTGGTCTTCTTGTTGTCTCTGGCAGCGTTTCCTGCCAATTCCAACACCTCAGCTGCCAAGTATTCGAGGACAGCGGCCAGGTAGACTGGGGCACCGGCACCAACTCTCTCGGCATAGTTTCCTTTACGGAGCAGACGGTGGATACGTCCGACAGGGAACTGAAGCCCTGCACGGGATGATCGGCTCTTTGCCTTTCCCTTTACTTTTCCTCCCTTCCCTTTCCACGTCCAGACATCTTGATACGATCGGCTAGTTACTGTCAACAGTGTTAAGCAGAATGAGAGGTCGGCCACATCATGAAGCGTTATATACCCCAAGGTAGGATCGAAATTGCAACGAGCGTAAAGTAGGGGGTGTTTTCAGTGAGCGTGTAAGGTTCGAGTGATTTGGGCATTACAAGACTCGATCCTACCTGAGAGGGCGATGGTATATAAGAGGGGTTTGTGGCGGGCTGTGTGTTATTCGTATCGGCACTCGTCGTACTAGCAACATGGGCCCTAAACAAGTAGGTTCGAAAGGAGCAAAGAAGGCCGCCACTAAGGCAAAGGCCAGTCGTGGAACTGACAAGAAAAGGAGGAGGAAGAGGAGGGAATCCTACAGCATCTACATCTACAAGGTGTTGAAACAGGTGCACCCCGACACCGGAGTGTCCAGCAAAGCCATGTCCATCATGAACAGCTTTGTCAACGACATCTTCGAGAGAATCGCCGCTGAGGCTTCCCGTCTGGCCCACTACAACAAGAGGTCCACCATCACTAGTCGGGAAATCCAGACTGCTGTCCGTCTCCTTCTCCCCGGTGAATTGGCTAAGCACGCCGTCAGCGAAGGCACCAAGGCTGTCACCAAGTACACCAGTTCCAAGTAAACTTGTAGCAAAGTTTACTACAACAAACCAACCAAACGGCCCTTTTCAGGGCCACCCACATTCCTCAAAAAGCCCTGTGATCTCTCGAAAATTATACGCTTTGTCTGCGTAAGACTTGACTTGCTTCAGTGTGTGTCGTCGTGTGATTTGTTTGTAATATGTAAAAGAGAACTGCTATAGTAAGGAAACGAATGAGAAATATAATCATCATGTAGCAATGAAATATATGAAAACATATCCGTCCAAATATCATGTGGAGTTGTTGGTAAGTTAGTGTTGATTGATTTACATTTAGATTAAAGTAAAGACGAAATAATACCACCTTGTAACATGGTTCCATGTGCATGTGTGTTTGATATCATAATACTTTGGTATAACCTTATTTCAAACCTACCAATGCATGTACTATAGCTCAATAACGGAATAGTGTATGGATTGATTATCTTTGTTTTCATGTATTAATTGCAACGATGTAAGATCAACCCATGTTCTGTGTATTTATGGAGAAGTGTGCATAAGTTTATAAGAATTAGGCCGTGTTTTATTTCAATGATAAAACACAGCCAAAATATGTACATATCAACTGAATCGAATTGAATCTGAATAGATATGATTATGGAATGGAAAGGAAAGAAAATAAAATGAAATTGATAGTTTGGTAAGTATTTGTTTTCTGTTGTATTTATTTGCTTATGGGGGACCGTTGTAAGTGTCATTTCATAACAATGCAAACGTACTACAGTGAAGAGAAGGAAAGTACGTTAGGTATTGTATTATTGACATTCTGTTTCGTTGAACGTTTCTCAGTATACTATTGTTCCTTTATGAATGATAATGAACAACAGGAATCAGCGGGTTTGCATGCAAATGAAACCTAGGTAAGTCTTACTTGTTCTGTAAATAGAAATGAGTGGCGTATGTATTCGAGGCGTTATACAAATACTTTTTGGGTATTTTGGTGGCCCTAAAAAGGGCCGTTTGAGTTGGTTGGCTGTTCTAGGTAGTCAGTGTTTAACCGCCGAATCCGTACAGGGTACGTCCTTGTCTCTTGAGAGCGTAGACGACATCCATGGCTGTGACAGTCTTCCTCTTGGCATGCTCGGTGTATGTGACGGCATCCCTGATAACATTCTCAAGGAAAACTTTGAGGACACCACGTGTCTCTTCGTAGATCAGACCAGAGATACGTTTGACACCACCTCGGCGAGCCAGACGACGGATTGCAGGCTTGGTGATACCCTGGATGTTATCACGCAACACCTTCCTGTGCCTCTTGGCACCTCCCTTTCCGAGTCCCTTTCCTCCTTTACCTCTTCCAGACATGTTTACAGACTGCTAGCAGTGACTGAAAATGAACCGGTAGCGCAGATCACCCATGCTATATACAAATCTGGAGGCCGTGTGAGAAGACCTCTCCGCTTTTATAAGCGCGGTTTTCATTGGTCGAAAATAACTACACTCTCCTTAGCCGTGTTGTACGGGATAAAGCAGTGTGTACTTAACAGTATTTGTGAATAAAGTGCATACATATATCATGTCCCAAAACATTGTTAATCAATAATCAAATGAGGATGAATTTAACGCTGTAAACCGATACTTACCGTCAACAAATAAAGCATCATAGTGTATATTATTAGGTCTTTTCACCACATGGTGAAAAGACCTATTGTTTTTGTTATGTTTCTTATTCTTATTCTTCTTATTATTATTGTTATTGTTGTTATCATTATTATATTGAATTAGCCAAGTAAATAATTGTGTATAATATCATGCATAACATGAATACATCCAAAATTCATTACGATCTCCAGTACCCAAAGCACGCGACCCACCCAATTTAATATATATTATATATACACATCCCCAAAAAAATAACACTCCGAGAAAAAAAAAATCACCCCCAAAAAATTTTCGCCTCGCTCCGCTCGGCGGGATATGCAAATCAAATCAAAACAACAACAAAACAAACCAAAACCACAACACCTACCCACCCCCTTTTTTTTTTTATTACTTTTTTTTGGGTTTTTTTTTTTTTTTTTAAACCTAACCCTTTTTTTTTTAAACATTAAACACAACCACAAAAAAAAACAAAACAAAAAACTCAAAATAACCAAAACAAACAAAAACAACAAAACACACAATTACAAACATTAAATACATTCTAAAACAAGCAACACCAATTACAAAAACCAACAAACAACACCAAATTAACACTCAATAGCCAAACCTTGAAAAACATACCCTACCATTTCAAATAATCATCTCATTTTATTACCACAATCCTATCTATTCAAGCATTTATTTCATGCTTGCTAAAAACACCACCGTAATAATCATTTCATAATCATGTCTATTAACAATTCAAATTGCGTATTATCGAGCAATTAATGGCACTTTTTGTGAGATGTGGTGGCCCTGAAAAGGGCCGTTTTGGTATGTGGGCTACAAAGTGTACAGCTTAAGCACGTTCTCCTCGGATACGGCGGGCAAGCTGGATATCCTTGGGCATAATGGTGACACGTTTGGCGTGGATGGCGCACAAGTTGGTGTCCTCGAAAAGTCCAACCAAGTAAGCTTCGCTGGCTTCCTGCAGAGCCATAACAGCAGAGCTCTGGAACCTCAAGTCGGTCTTGAAATCTTGGGCGATTTCACGGACAAGACGCTGGAATGGCAGTTTCCTGATGAGGAGCTCGGTGCTCTTCTGGTACCTACGGATTTCTCGGAGAGCGACTGTTCCAGGCCTGTACCTGTGAGGTTTCTTCACTCCTCCGGTGGCTGGTGCACTCTTACGTGCAGCCTTTGTGGCCAGCTGTTTTCGTGGAGCCTTTCCTCCGGTGGATTTACGAGCGGTCTGCTTTGTACGAGCCATTTCGGTTGTTGTGTTCCTGTCGGAGTTCAACGATAGAATGAGAGAAATCTCCAGTCACCTATTTTTGTCCTCCCCGCTACGCTACAGACGATGGTCGCGATTGGGTAGTGTAATGTGTCAAGTCAATTTTGATTGGTTCGTTCAGACGGTCGTCGACTGGCCGTCAGGCATGTACATTCCGCCAAGTTTCAATCCTACCTAGGTTGTCTTGAAACCGTGTCAAGAAAACATGTCATTTCCTCGATCAATTGTAAAGAACTTGATTACAACTCATCATTGACAATATCTATAAAATGCATAGGGTGACAGTCTGTACATAATTACGCATTTAGTGTCGTAATTAACATTACAGTTCGACATTTCATTTCAGCAAACAAACACAACAAATATAACGGTAAACACACACGTGTACAACAAGATATGAAGTTAAACGTGTGCAACGGTTATTTACATATGTACTCTCTCTCCACATTGCATTGACATGGCTCAAAATCTGAAATACTTCCAATTACTGTGCTTTGTTTCTTTTGTTTACTTGTTTTTTGTGTAACGTCTTACATAAACACGATAAGTGACCTCTCCGCTGTGTTTGTTATCTCTCATTCTTCCAACCCACTGTGTATACATCTATATATGTGTGGTAAAAATAATAACAATAATAATACTAATAACAATAAGTGTACTTCTGCTACTACTACAACAACAACTACTAGCACTTATGATGATGGTGATAATTATAATATTATTAATAATAATATTAACAACAACAAAGCTGTGATTAGGACAGTGTATATTTCATACGGTGCAGTGTGGAATGATTTAGACATGTACAATTATTAATTTTTTGTTATCAACAGTGTTATAGTGCACCTCGAAGTGTAAGGCGTGTCTGATTTCTTTTTTTTGATTTGATTTGATATGTGATTAGATTATAAAGCATGCGTAAGTTTTCGAGTGCTATCAAACAGGCACTTCTCGAGAAAAGTGGGTGGCCCTGAAAAGGGCCGTTTGTTTTTGGTGTGAAGCTCCAGAAAGGCCGTTTACTTGGCTGGCTTCTGGGTCTTCTTGGGGAGAAGGACGGCCTGGATGTTGGGGAGGACACCTCCCTGTGCAATGGTAACACCAGACAGAAGTTTGTTCAACTCCTCGTCGTTTCTGATGGCCAACTGAAGATGACGTGGGATGATCCTGGTCTTCTTGTTGTCTCTGGCAGCGTTTCCTGCCAATTCCAACACCTCAGCTGCCAAGTATTCGAGGACAGCGGCCAGGTAGACTGGGGCACCGGCACCAACTCTCTCGGCATAGTTTCCTTTACGGAGCAGACGGTGGATACGTCCGACAGGGAACTGAAGCCCTGCACGGGATGATCGGCTCTTTGCCTTTCCCTTTACTTTTCCTCCCTTTCCACGTCCAGACATCTTGATACGATCGGCTAGTTACTGTCAACAGTGTTAAGCAGAATGAGAGGTCGGCCACATCATGAAGCGTTATATACCCCAAGGTAGGATCGAAATTGCAACGAGCGTAAAGTAGGGGGTGTTTTCAGTGAGCGTGTAAGGTTCGAGTGATTTGGGCATTACAAGACTCGATCCTACCTGAGAGGGCGATGGTATATAAGAGGGGTTTGTGGCGGGCTGTGTGTTATTCGTATCGGCACTCGTCGTACTAGCAACATGGGCCCTAAACAAGTAGGTTCGAAAGGAGCAAAGAAGGCCGCCACTAAGGCAAAGGCCAGTCGTGGAACTGACAAGAAAAGGAGGAGGAAGAGGAGGGAATCCTACAGCATCTACATCTACAAGGTGTTGAAACAGGTGCACCCCGACACCGGAGTGTCCAGCAAAGCCATGTCCATCATGAACAGCTTTGTCAACGACATCTTCGAGAGAATCGCCGCTGAGGCTTCCCGTCTGGCCCACTACAACAAGAGGTCCACCATCACTAGTCGGGAAATCCAGACTGCTGTCCGTCTCCTTCTCCCCGGTGAATTGGCTAAGCACGCCGTCAGCGAAGGCACCAAGGCTGTCACCAAGTACACCAGTTCCAAGTAAACTTGTAGCAAAGTTTACTACAACAAACCAACCAAACGGCCCTTTTCAGGGCCACCCACATTCCTCAAAAAGCCCTGTGATCTCTCGAAAATTATACGCTTTGTCTGCGTAAGACTTGACTTGCTTCAGTGTGTGTCGTCGTGTGATTTGTTTGTAATATGTAAAAGAGAACTGCTATAGTAAGGAAACGAATGAGAAATATAATCATCATGTAGCAATGAAATATATGAAAACATATCCGTCCAAATATCATGTGGAGTTGTTGGTAAGTTAGTGTTGATTGATTTACATTTAGATTAAAGTAAAGACGAAATAATACCACCTTGTAACATGGTTCCATGTGCATGTGTGTTTGATATCATAATACTTTGGTATAACCTTATTTCAAACCTACCAATGCATGTACTATAGCTCAATAACGGAATAGTGTATGGATTGATTATCTTTGTTTTCATGTATTAATTGCAACGATGTAAGATCAACCCATGTTCTGTGTATTTATGGAGAAGTGTGCATAAGTTTATAAGAATTAGGCCGTGTTTTATTTCAATGATAAAACACAGCCAAAATATGTACATATCAACTGAATCGAATTGAATCTGAATAGATATGATTATGGAATGGAAAGGAAAGAAAATAAAATGAAATTGATAGTTTGGTAAGTATTTGTTTTCTGTTGTATTTATTTGCTTATGGGGGACCGTTGTAAGTGTCATTTCATAACAATGCAAACGTACTACAGTGAAGAGAAGGAAAGTACGTTAGGTATTGTATTATTGACATTCTGTTTCGTTGAACGTTTCTCAGTATACTATTGTTCCTTTATGAATGATAATGAACAACAGGAATCAGCGGGTTTGCATGCAAATGAAACCTAGGTAAGTCTTACTTGTTCTGTAAATAGAAATGAGTGGCGTATGTATTCGAGGCGTTATACAAATACTTTTTGGGTATTTTGGTGGCCCTAAAAAGGGCCGTTTGAGTTGGTTGGCTGTTCTAGGTAGTCAGTGTTTAACCGCCGAATCCGTACAGGGTACGTCCTTGTCTCTTGAGAGCGTAGACGACATCCATGGCTGTGACAGTCTTCCTCTTGGCATGCTCGGTGTATGTGACGGCATCCCTGATAACATTCTCAAGGAAAACTTTGAGGACACCACGTGTCTCTTCGTAGATCAGACCAGAGATACGTTTGACACCACCTCGGCGAGCCAGACGACGGATTGCAGGCTTGGTGATACCCTGGATGTTATCACGCAACACCTTCCTGTGCCTCTTGGCACCTCCCTTTCCGAGTCCCTTTCCTCCTTTACCTCTTCCAGACATGTTTACAGACTGCTAGCAGTGACTGAAAATGAACCGGTAGCGCAGATCACCCATGCTATATACAAATCTGGAGGCCGTGTGAGAAGACCTCTCCGCTTTTATAAGCGCGGTTTTCATTGGTCGAAAATAACTACACTCTCCTTAGCCGTGTTGTACGGGATAAAGCAGTGTGTACTTAACAGTATTTGTGAATAAAGTGCATACATATATCATGTCCCAAAACATTGTTAATCAATAATCAAATGAGGATGAATTTAACGCTGTAAACCGATACTTACCGTCAACAAATAAAGCATCATAGTGTATATTATTAGGTCTTTTCACCACATGGTGAAAAGACCTATTGTTTTTGTTATGTTTCTTATTCTTATTCTTCTTATTATTATTGTTATTGTTGTTATCATTATTATATTGAATTAGCCAAGTAAATAATTGTGTATAATATCATGCATAACATGAATACATCCAAAATTCATTACGATCTCCAGTACCCAAAGCACGCGACCCACCCAATTTAATATATATTATATATACACATCCCCAAAAAAATAACACTCCGAGAAAAAAAAAATCACCCCCAAAAAATTTTCGCCTCGCTCCGCTCGGCGGGATATGCAAATCAAATCAAAACAACAACAAAACAAACCAAAACCACAACACCTACCCACCCCCTTTTTTTTTTTATTACTTTTTTTTGGGTTTTTTTTTTTTTTTTTAAACCTAACCCTTTTTTTTTTAAACATTAAACACAACCACAAAAAAAAACAAAACAAAAAACTCAAAATAACCAAAACAAACAAAAACAACAAAACACACAATTACAAACATTAAATACATTCTAAAACAAGCAACACCAATTACAAAAACCAACAAACAACACCAAATTAACACTCAATAGCCAAACCTTGAAAAACATACCCTACCATTTCAAATAATCATCTCATTTTATTACCACAATCCTATCTATTCAAGCATTTATTTCATGCTTGCTAAAAACACCACCGTAATAATCATTTCATAATCATGTCTATTAACAATTCAAATTGCGTATTATCGAGCAATTAATGGCACTTTTTGTGAGATGTGGTGGCCCTGAAAAGGGCCGTTTTGGTATGTGGGCTACAAAGTGTACAGCTTAAGCACGTTCTCCTCGGATACGGCGGGCAAGCTGGATATCCTTGGGCATAATGGTGACACGTTTGGCGTGGATGGCGCACAAGTTGGTGTCCTCGAAAAGTCCAACCAAGTAAGCTTCGCTGGCTTCCTGCAGAGCCATAACAGCAGAGCTCTGGAACCTCAAGTCGGTCTTGAAATCTTGGGCGATTTCACGGACAAGACGCTGGAATGGCAGTTTCCTGATGAGGAGCTCGGTGCTCTTCTGGTACCTACGGATTTCTCGGAGAGCGACTGTTCCAGGCCTGTACCTGTGAGGTTTCTTCACTCCTCCGGTGGCTGGTGCACTCTTACGTGCAGCCTTTGTGGCCAGCTGTTTTCGTGGAGCCTTTCCTCCGGTGGATTTACGAGCGGTCTGCTTTGTACGAGCCATTTCGGTTGTTGTGTTCCTGTCGGAGTTCAACGATAGAATGAGAGAAATCTCCAGTCACCTATTTTTGTCCTCCCCGCTACGCTACAGACGATGGTCGCGATTGGGTAGTGTAATGTGTCAAGTCAATTTTGATTGGTTCGTTCAGACGGTCGTCGACTGGCCGTCAGGCATGTACATTCCGCCAAGTTTCAATCCTACCTAGGTTGTCTTGAAACCGTGTCAAGAAAACATGTCATTTCCTCGATCAATTGTAAAGAACTTGATTACAACTCATCATTGACAATATCTATAAAATGCATAGGGTGACAGTCTGTACATAATTACGCATTTAGTGTCGTAATTAACATTACAGTTCGACATTTCATTTCAGCAAACAAACACAACAAATATAACGGTAAACACACACGTGTACAACAAGATATGAAGTTAAACGTGTGCAACGGTTATTTACATATGTACTCTCTCTCCACATTGCATTGACATGGCTCAAAATCTGAAATACTTCCAATTACTGTGCTTTGTTTCTTTTGTTTACTTGTTTTTTGTGTAACGTCTTACATAAACACGATAAGTGACCTCTCCGCTGTGTTTGTTATCTCTCATTCTTCCAACCCACTGTGTATACATCTATATATGTGTGGTAAAAATAATAACAATAATAATACTAATAACAATAAGTGTACTTCTGCTACTACTACAACAACAACTACTAGCACTTATGATGATGGTGATAATTATAATATTATTAATAATAATATTAACAACAACAAAGCTGTGATTAGGACAGTGTATATTTCATACGGTGCAGTGTGGAATGATTTAGACATGTACAATTATTAATTTTTTGTTATCAACAGTGTTATAGTGCACCTCGAAGTGTAAGGCGTGTCTGATTTCTTTTTTTTGATTTGATTTGATATGTGATTAGATTATAAAGCATGCGTAAGTTTTCGAGTGCTATCAAACAGGCACTTCTCGAGAAAAGTGGGTGGCCCTGAAAAGGGCCGTTTGTTTTTGGTGTGAAGCTCCAGAAAGGCCGTTTACTTGGCTGGCTTCTGGGTCTTCTTGGGGAGAAGGACGGCCTGGATGTTGGGGAGGACACCTCCCTGTGCAATGGTAACACCAGACAGAAGTTTGTTCAACTCCTCGTCGTTTCTGATGGCCAACTGAAGATGACGTGGGATGATCCTGGTCTTCTTGTTGTCTCTGGCAGCGTTTCCTGCCAATTCCAACACCTCAGCTGCCAAGTATTCGAGGACAGCGGCCAGGTAGACTGGGGCACCGGCACCAACTCTCTCGGCATAGTTTCCTTTACGGAGCAGACGGTGGATACGTCCGACAGGGAACTGAAGCCCTGCACGGGATGATCGGCTCTTTGCCTTTCCCTTTACTTTTCCTCCCTTTCCACGTCCAGACATCTTGATACGATCGGCTAGTTACTGTCAACAGTGTTAAGCAGAATGAGAGGTCGGCCACATCATGAAGCGTTATATACCCCAAGGTAGGATCGAAATTGCAACGAGCGTAAAGTAGGGGGTGTTTTCAGTGAGCGTGTAAGGTTCGAGTGATTTGGGCATTACAAGACTCGATCCTACCTGAGAGGGCGATGGTATATAAGAGGGGTTTGTGGCGGGCTGTGTGTTATTCGTATCGGCACTCGTCGTACTAGCAACATGGGCCCT
Source organism: Ylistrum balloti (assembly GCF_031769215.1). Taxonomy (NCBI): domain Eukaryota; kingdom Metazoa; phylum Mollusca; class Bivalvia; order Pectinida; family Pectinidae; genus Ylistrum; species Ylistrum balloti. Next base: position 33,273 of record NW_026783211.1, on the reverse strand, counting down.
AAACAAGTAGGTTCGAAAGGAGCAAAGAAGGCCGCCACTAAGGCAAAGGCCAGTCGTGGAACTGACAAGAAAAGGAGGAGGAAGAGGAGGGAATCCTACAGCATCTACATCTACAAGGTGTTGAAACAGGTGCACCCCGACACCGGAGTGTCCAGCAAAGCCATGTCCATCATGAACAGCTTTGTCAACGACATCTTCGAGAGAATCGCCGCTGAGGCTTCCCGTCTGGCCCACTACAACAAGAGGTCCACCATCACTAGTCGGGAAATCCAGACTGCTGTCCGTCTCCTTCTCCCCGGTGAATTGGCTAAGCACGCCGTCAGCGAAGGCACCAAGGCTGTCACCAAGTACACCAGTTCCAAGTAAACTTGTAGCAAAGTTTACTACAACAAACCAACCAAACGGCCCTTTTCAGGGCCACCCACATTCCTCAAAAAGCCCTGTGATCTCTCGAAAATTATACGCTTTGTCTGCGTAAGACTTGACTTGCTTCAGTGTGTGTCGTCGTGTGATTTGTTTGTAATATGTAAAAGAGAACTGCTATAGTAAGGAAACGAATGAGAAATATAATCATCATGTAGCAATGAAATATATGAAAACATATCCGTCCAAATATCATGTGGAGTTGTTGGTAAGTTAGTGTTGATTGATTTACATTTAGATTAAAGTAAAGACGAAATAATACCACCTTGTAACATGGTTCCATGTGCATGTGTGTTTGATATCATAATACTTTGGTATAACCTTATTTCAAACCTACCAATGCATGTACTATAGCTCAATAACGGAATAGTGTATGGATTGATTATCTTTGTTTTCATGTATTAATTGCAACGATGTAAGATCAACCCATGTTCTGTGTATTTATGGAGAAGTGTGCATAAGTTTATAAGAATTAGGCCGTGTTTTATTTCAATGATAAAACACAGCCAAAATATGTACATATCAACTGAATCGAATTGAATCTGAATAGATATGATTATGGAATGGAAAGGAAAGAAAATAAAATGAAATTGATAGTTTGGTAAGTATTTGTTTTCTGTTGTATTTATTTGCTTATGGGGGACCGTTGTAAGTGTCATTTCATAACAATGCAAACGTACTACAGTGAAGAGAAGGAAAGTACGTTAGGTATTGTATTATTGACATTCTGTTTCGTTGAACGTTTCTCAGTATACTATTGTTCCTTTATGAATGATAATGAACAACAGGAATCAGCGGGTTTGCATGCAAATGAAACCTAGGTAAGTCTTACTTGTTCTGTAAATAGAAATGAGTGGCGTATGTATTCGAGGCGTTATACAAATACTTTTTGGGTATTTTGGTGGCCCTAAAAAGGGCCGTTTGAGTTGGTTGGCTGTTCTAGGTAGTCAGTGTTTAACCGCCGAATCCGTACAGGGTACGTCCTTGTCTCTTGAGAGCGTAGACGACATCCATGGCTGTGACAGTCTTCCTCTTGGCATGCTCGGTGTATGTGACGGCATCCCTGATAACATTCTCAAGGAAAACTTTGAGGACACCACGTGTCTCTTCGTAGATCAGACCAGAGATACGTTTGACACCACCTCGGCGAGCCAGACGACGGATTGCAGGCTTGGTGATACCCTGGATGTTATCACGCAACACCTTCCTGTGCCTCTTGGCACCTCCCTTTCCGAGTCCCTTTCCTCCTTTACCTCTTCCAGACATGTTTACAGACTGCTAGCAGTGACTGAAAATGAACCGGTAGCGCAGATCACCCATGCTATATACAAATCTGGAGGCCGTGTGAGAAGACCTCTCCGCTTTTATAAGCGCGGTTTTCATTGGTCGAAAATAACTACACTCTCCTTAGCCGTGTTGTACGGGATAAAGCAGTGTGTACTTAACAGTATTTGTGAATAAAGTGCATACATATATCATGTCCCAAAACATTGTTAATCAATAATCAAATGAGGATGAATTTAACGCTGTAAACCGATACTTACCGTCAACAAATAAAGCATCATAGTGTATATTATTAGGTCTTTTCACCACATGGTGAAAAGACCTATTGTTTTTGTTATGTTTCTTATTCTTATTCTTCTTATTATTATTGTTATTGTTGTTATCATTATTATATTGAATTAGCCAAGTAAATAATTGTGTATAATATCATGCATAACATGAATACATCCAAAATTCATTACGATCTCCAGTACCCAAAGCACGCGACCCACCCAATTTAATATATATTATATATACACATCCCCAAAAAAATAACACTCCGAGAAAAAAAAAATCACCCCCAAAAAATTTTCGCCTCGCTCCGCTCGGCGGGATATGCAAATCAAATCTTTTTTTTGGGTTTTTTTTTTTTTTTTTTTAAACCTAACCCTTTTTTTTTTAAACATTAAACACAACCACAAAAAAAAACAAAACAAAAAACTCAAAATAACCAAAACAAACAAAAACAACAAAACACACAATTACAAACATTAAATACATTCTAAAACAAGCAACACCAATTACAAAAACCAACAAACAACACCAAATTAACACTCAATAGCCAAACCTTGAAAAACATACCCTACCATTTCAAATAATCATCTCATTTTATTACCACAATCCTATCTATTCAAGCATTTATTTCATGCTTGCTAAAAACACCACCGTAATAATCATTTCATAATCATGTCTATTAACAATTCAAATTGCGTATTATCGAGCAATTAATGGCACTTTTTGTGAGATGTGGTGGCCCTGAAAAGGGCCGTTTTGGTATGTGGGCTACAAAGTGTACAGCTTAAGCACGTTCTCCTCGGATACGGCGGGCAAGCTGGATATCCTTGGGCATAATGGTGACACGTTTGGCGTGGATGGCGCACAAGTTGGTGTCCTCGAAAAGTCCAACCAAGTAAGCTTCGCTGGCTTCCTGCAGAGCCATAACAGCAGAGCTCTGGAACCTCAAGTCGGTCTTGAAATCTTGGGCGATTTCACGGACAAGACGCTGGAATGGCAGTTTCCTGATGAGGAGCTCGGTGCTCTTCTGGTACCTACGGATTTCTCGGAGAGCGACTGTTCCAGGCCTGTACCTGTGAGGTTTCTTCACTCCTCCGGTGGCTGGTGCACTCTTACGTGCAGCCTTTGTGGCCAGCTGTTTTCGTGGAGCCTTTCCTCCGGTGGATTTACGAGCGGTCTGCTTTGTACGAGCCATTTCGGTTGTTGTGTTCCTGTCGGAGTTCAACGATAGAATGAGAGAAATCTCCAGTCACCTATTTTTGTCCTCCCCGCTACGCTACAGACGATGGTCGCGATTGGGTAGTGTAATGTGTCAAGTCAATTTTGATTGGTTCGTTCAGACGGTCGTCGACTGGCCGTCAGGCATGTACATTCCGCCAAGTTTCAATCCTACCTAGGTTGTCTTGAAACCGTGTCAAGAAAACATGTCATTTCCTCGATCAATTGTAAAGAACTTGATTACAACTCATCATTGACAATATCTATAAAATGCATAGGGTGACAGTCTGTACATAATTACGCATTTAGTGTCGTAATTAACATTACAGTTCGACATTTCATTTCAGCAAACAAACACAACAAATATAACGGTAAACACACACGTGTACAACAAGATATGAAGTTAAACGTGTGCAACGGTTATTTACATATGTACTCTCTCTCCACATTGCATTGACATGGCTCAAAATCTGAAATACTTCCAATTACTGTGCTTTGTTTCTTTTGTTTACTTGTTTTTTGTGTAACGTCTTACATAAACACGATAAGTGACCTCTCCGCTGTGTTTGTTATCTCTCATTCTTCCAACCCACTGTGTATACATCTATATGTGTGTGGTAAAAATAATAACAATAATAATACTAATAACAATAAGTGTACTTCTGCTACTACTACAACAACAACTACTAGCACTTATGATGATGGTGATAATTATAATATTATTAATAATAATATTAACAACAACAAAGCTGTGATTAGGACAGTGTATATTTCATACGGTGCAGTGTGGAATGATTTAGACATGTACAATTATTAATTTTTTGTTATCAACAGTGTTATAGTGCACCTCGAAGTGTAAGGCGTGTCTGATTTCTTTTTTTTGATTTGATTTGATATGTGATTAGATTATAAAGCATGCGTAAGTTTTCGAGTGCTATCAAACAGGCACTTCTCGAGAAAAGTGGGTGGCCCTGAAAAGGGCCGTTTGTTTTTGGTGTGAAGCTCCAGAAAGGCCGTTTACTTGGCTGGCTTCTGGGTCTTCTTGGGGAGAAGGACGGCCTGGATGTTGGGGAGGACACCTCCCTGTGCAATGGTAACACCAGACAGAAGTTTGTTCACTCCTCGTCGTTTCTGATGGCCAACTGAAGATGACGTGGGATGATCCTGGTCTTCTTGTTGTCTCTGGCAGCGTTTCCTGCCAATTCCAACACCTCAGCTGCCAAGTATTCGAGGACAGCGGCCAGGTAGACTGGGGCACCGGCACATTCTCTCGGCATAGTTTCCTTTACGGAGCAGACGGTGGATACGTCCGACAGGGAATTGAAGCCCTGCACGGGATCAATCGGCTCTTTGCCTTTCCCTTACTGACTTTTCCTCCCTTTCCACGTCCAGTGACATCTTAGATCTGCTATCTCGTTACCTAAAATGTCGACATGAGATAGTCCACTGTCAATTTTAGTGTTAAGCAGAATGAGAGGTCGATCATATAATGCCACATCATGAAGCGTTATATACCCCAAGGTTGTAGGATCGAAATTGCAACGAGCGTAAAGTTGGTGGGTGTTTTCAGTGAGCGTGTAAGGTTATTTGATTTGCCATTACAGTTCAGCTGTGTAGATCCTACCTGAGAGGGCGGTATCGTTATATATACCTATCCCTACTCTATCATTGGTTGGATTTTTAGAGCCATCGGTATAAAATTTAACGAAGTTGAAATATTTCTTATCTATCAACTCTAATGCTAGGTGTTTTGCGCCTATCGGGTCGTGGTGTTTATCTAACGTCTTATGCAGTAATAGCGATACGTTTGGTGATGTTTTTAACCACGGGACTTGGAAATCTTGTTTGCGGGAGATCTTGACACCTTCTAAACCATATTTCTGTTTTAATCTAAGTATTTCTGAAGGATAGGGAGCCCTGATGTTGGTAACAGGTATTTCACTATTTTGTATTGCTTTGTTTAGTAAGAACCTATCCCCATGATTTTGGGTTCTAGCCCAGTATTTTAGAGTAAGGTTTTCTCGCCTAAGTGTTAATGTTGTTTCGCCGGCCTCTGCTAGTAAACTATTGCTGTTGGTGTTTTTGATGGCCCTTAGCGCTACCCTTAAGGCTGTGTGTTGTATTACATCTAGATGTTTTAATACTGTGTCACTAGCTATATTATATACCTGGCACCCGTAATCTAACCTTGATCTAACTAAGGCCTTATATAACATTAATTGAGTTGTTTTATTGGCGCCAAATTTACAACCAGAAATATACCTCATGGTGTTAATTGCCTTTTGGCATGATTCCTTTACATATTGAATATGTTTACTCCATGTGAGTTTGTGATCGATTATCATGCCTAAATACCTAACTTGTTTTTCAAATTTTAATTTGGTCTGGCCTAGGTATAGTTCTGGTAGTGTTCTACTTCTAGAGAAATACATTGCTACAGTTTTTTGTTTAGATGGTTTAAAACCCCACTTATTGGCCCACTCATTAATTGCTGTAAGATTTTTTTGGATATGTTTGGTTAGATATCTAATGTTTTTTCCTGTACTCCAGATACACCCATCATCTGCAAATTGCGCTAACTTGGTGTTGTTGTTTAGCGTATCTGACAGTGTGTTGATGTAAATATTAAAGAGTGTTGGAGAAATAACGCTGCCTTGTGCTACACCGTTGTCTAGTTCAAGTTGATCCGAAAGAGTGTTATGGATCCTAACTTGAATTTTACGGTTTTTAAGGAAACTGTTGACGAATTTGAAGATGTTACCAGTTATGCCGAATTTTTTTAGTGAGACCAGAAGTCCGTCATGCCAAATGAGATCATAAGCTTTTTCCAGATCTAAGAAGACAGCTAGAGTGTTTTGTTTGAGGTTAAAACCTTTTTTTTATCTCTGAAGTGAGTCGTAGTAGTGGGTCTAATGTCGATCTACCCTTACGGAATCCGCTCTGTTCCTCGTTTATGATACCTGATCTTTCTAATGAGTGTACTAGCCTATTGTTTACCATAGTTTCCATGACCTTACACAGGTGTGAGGTTAGAGCTATGGGCCTATATGATGCAGGTTCTTGTGGATTTTTACCTGGTTTTAGTATAGGTATAACAATGGCATTTTTCCAAGATTCAGGTATTATACCTGTGTCCCATATGTGGTTGTAAAAAAGGAGTATGATGTCTGTGATGTTGTCCGGACAGTGTTTGAGTATGTTGTATGAAATATTATCATCGCCCGGGGACGTGTTTCTCTTGTTCTGTAGTGCTTGTTTGTATTCTGTGATTGTGAATGGGCAGTTGAGATCACCGGTGTTAGGGCCTGGGTCTTTGATTTCATTATCAATGGTGACTTGATTGTGAACTTTATTTAGTTTGAATTCAGGGGTCAAATTATCATTACTACTAGCCTTTTGATATTGTTTAGCTAGAGTATCTGCCTTTTCCTTATCGGTAATGTTGTTCTTACCTAGTATAGGGATTTCTGATCTACTTATTCCCTGTATAGCTTTGACCTTTGACCAAACGTTTTTCAAATTAGTTTTGTTATTTAAAGATGTACAAAACTCTTGCCAATGATTGTTTTTGGCGTTTTGAATGATGTTATTGAAGTTTGTTTTGCATCTTGTGTACTCTGTTTTTAATAGTTCACTATTTTTATTTGCCCTCCATTTCCTTTCGCTATTCTTTTTGAGTTTTTTGGCTAACCTACACTCATCGTTCCACCATGGATTGTTTTTCCTCGTTTTGGGTTTGCCTGAGGTTTTAGGGATAGATGTTGACGCTATATCTAAAATAACCCTAGTTAAATTTGCATTAAAGACGTCAACATCTTGATCGAAAATTTCCTCATGTTGGATTGTTTCTGCTAAAATTTTGAATTGGTCCCAATTGGCCTTATTAAAAACCCATCGTGGTGTGTATTGAATTGTATTGACATGGGGTTTAAAATCAAACTGTGTCAAAATTGGGTAATGGTCGGAACCTAGAGTGCTATCGAGGGTGTTCCAGTAGCTACATTTACTAGCTAAGTTTGGAGATGCTAGGGTGATATCTAGATGGGATTCTATACCCCGTGCTACATCTATTCTAGTAGGGTTACCCTCATTTAGTATGGTTAGACCAGTCTCATCTGCCCATTTGTGTATTGTTTCTCCCCGGGAATTGTTTTTGTTACTTCCCCACAATGTATGATGTCCATTAAAATCCCCGGTTACAATGATGTTATCTGTGTCGATATTTTCTATCAGATTCACCAGGGAATTAAATGGAATTGGTTTTTTGGGGGAGAGGTATATATTGAGTATGACTGTTTTGTTTGTTTTGTTGTGTAGTTCTATTCCTAGAGCCACAATATCTTGGTCTTTGATTTCATACTCTTTGTATGCAATTCCGCATTTTATATATATTGCCAAACCTTGGTCCGAATCGTACCTAAATGGTGGATTGTAACCATTAATTTTGAAACTTTTGTGTTTAGGTTTAAGCATTGTTTCCTGAATACATAAAATATCGGGAGCATTTTCGTTCAGAAATGATTTTAATTCTGAAATTTTCGGCTTAAGGCCTCCTGCATTCCAATGCATGACAGTAAGGCCTGACTGGTCATTTAATATACCCGCGAAAGAAAATGGGTATTTATATTAAATTTATGTTGCTTGTGGCTCTAGTAAAGCTGTCGTTTGCTATTTCCAGGTCTCGGCTGATTGGCGGTGTGTTTTGCCCGTGATCTGGTGTTAGGGCGTGTCGGTGTTGTTTGTTTGTTTTTTGGTGTTGTTTTATTGTTTGTTTGTGTCCTACGTCTACCCAATCCAGTAGGAGAGCGAGGTGTGGGAGGTTTGGACAGAAACGAGTCGTCTAACTCTCCAGAACTATCCAGAAGGTGTATTGTTTGTTGTGTAGGAGTGTTTTTGGTTTGTGTGGTTGTTATTAAGGTTTGGGGTGTTGTTTGTGTTGAGAAAAGTGTAGGTGATGTTGTTGGTGTGGACTGTGTTGGTTTTGGCTGTGTTGGTGAGGTTTGTGTGGGTGTTGTTTGTGTCAGTTTATTTATGGGTGTGACTTGAGGTGCCGGGAACCCGTTTTGTTTGTTTATTAGGGCCCTGACTTTTTGTAGTGCTTGTCTGTCTGTGAGTGTTTGATCACGTGCTAACAGGACAATATTGCCGAGTAGCTCTGTGGTGACTAATACTCCGTGTTGTGTAGGTGTTATTTGTGAGTTAATGGTTGTAGTAGTGTTGGTGTGTTTGTTTGTGTTATTTTGCGGAGTGTTGTTTTGTACGACTGCCGAGTACAGTCGATTTGTTGTAGTTTTGTTGTAGGTGATTTGGGTTGTTGAGCACTGGGAATATTTTGGTTTTGTATGCTTTGTAGTAGGTTTTTGTTGTTTGCGTGGTACGTTGAATTTTGTTACTGGATATGTGATTTTGTTAAATTTGATTTCTTTAGGTAGAGTGTTTGAGTGAAATTCCAGTAGGATGGATGTAGTAGGTTGTTTGTCTTTGTTGTGCATCCTACTGGCTGTCTTGACATTGTTTATTTTGTTTAATGATGTTAATGACGTGTTGAGGGGGATCCGATAGATGACCCCCTTTGTTGTTGTGCGAGTCATTTTTTGTTTGCGTCTAGGTGGGGAGTTTGTATATGGCCGTTTAGATAGCCGTGTTGTACATGGTGTACCATCTATACATGCGATTTTCATCGCCTTTGTTATGCACATCGCTGTGGCGCAGAGAACTAATATGATACCTGATGGTAGCATCTTGACGTCCCTGACGTCACTGGTTACCCCTGTGTATTGGGATATGTCCCCGCGAACACGTCCCGCATGTAGTGGTTTTTTATCCCTAGGGGTCAGTATAACTACGGCGGGTTTGTTTGTGGTTGGGCCAGCCATGTTGTGTTTGTAGTTAGTTGACAGAGGGAAAAGGGTGAGAGGAATTCCTGTGGGGAGATCCTAATTAGTCTAGAATAAAAGGTCTGGTGTGTTACCTGGAGACGGAGCGACAGAGACCTTGATTGAGATAATATACATATCAAGCGTGAAAGTAGTGGTCTGGATAGCAGAGGTTGTGTAGTCAGGTGTGAAAGTGTGATATCTGGCCACGGAAAGACAATGGACAGGAACCAGATACAGTTTTTCTTTTGTTTTTGGGGTTGGGATGGCACTTTATAAGGCCGTCTTAAAAATGGTCCGAAATGAATAGCCCGATAAGAAAATAGATAAAATAAAGGTTATATGTATCAGAGATATATAAAATATGAAATATTTTCTACAGAATTATAACTCTACCTAATACTGTTTGGACCTTCCTATTGTATTTGATATATAGCTGAATCTAGTTATAACTATAGTATCACTATAAAACTCCTTAAACAAGGTATCTAAATAATAAATTATACAGACCAGGATACTATTTATTATCAGTTCCCGACGCTAAAATACGAGATAGCGACTAAATGATTAATAAGAAATCTTGAAAAGTACTTATCCTTCTGATGGATTTCTCGGGAACTCTGTTGTCTAATTAATCCTCGGTCTGCCGATAGAATTAACACATCAAAAAAAGAAAGAAAAAAAAAAAGTCCACAGGAATTACACAATATATTCCAGAAGAATATATGGAATATATATATATAGAAAAGACTGTTGGTGAATGATGTAACCTAACACTATATCGTTGATGACAGGTAACAAAGGTACTCTAAGCCTGTAGGTAGGTGTCGACAGCTCGGGGGTCAGTGGTATTTTCTGTATGCCTATGCCCCGCCCGTCCTCGCTCAGCCGTTTAAGCGCTTTTTGCTGCACCTCGCCGAGGACACCTAACGGCGCGTTAGCCTGTCTGTGTGGAAAACAAGTAATTTGTGTTTCCTTGGTGTGAATAAACGTTGTTTATAGCTCTAAATTATTGGAGAAAATTAGTGATATATACACCTATTTGCTAACGGATAGATAGGCAAACGAATGGTGTTTTCAAAATTTAAATCGGTTTCGTAATGAGTGAGCTACATGACATTTTCCTATAATTTTGTCAGTGCGGTTTCACTATTAGTTGAATAGAATTGTTCTAAATTCGTAATATATGCGTTATTTTCATAAACACACTATTTACTTAGTTTCTTAATATATACATGTTCATTGTATATATGGTAATAAATGGTATTTGTGAATAATTTAGATTTAGAATGGGTAAATATCATAGACATGGAAGCACATTTATCGAATTCCTGCTATACTTAATCTCAATCCATAGTCTCCACCATTTTCGATTCGATTATCGCATTTAATTGCTAACAAATATCACATTCTAAGTATGGAATATGTTTTTTGGGGGTTTTTTTCCCTCCCAATTCATACGTCATCGTATCCACATGTGTGTTGTGCTGTATTGTATGTGTGATCATATATATACGTGTACACATGTGTACTTGACTCGACTCTACGCAAACATGTATTAATTCTGTGTTGTCTAGATATCGAACTCGAAAATAAAGAAATGGTGTGTATGTATGGGGGTGTGTTTGTGGGTGTGGGTGTGCGCGCGCTAGTAACAGTCACAGGTGAGAGGGGAAAAAAGGAAAAAAAAAACACATGCACACACTCACACACAAAACAAAACAAAACCACACAAATAGGAGAATCGGATTTCATATTTTTAAAAAATAAAACTGCCGTGGTTGGAGCCCCCGGACTCAGCCTTTCGCAATAAATGTGTTTGGCTCACACATCCATTTTATACATTCTGGGTTAAATTTATACTTTAGAAATTTGAGTCAGAACAACTTTATATTCAGGATAATTCTCTATCGTATAGACGACGACGATACTTACCTTTGATCGTGCACTATACACATACGTACACAGGTATACACGACAACGTACCCACGTGCACGGACAGTGAAAACGACTCCTGCAACTGGGTAAACTGAAATATGTGGAAATTGGAATAATACCACCTGTTTCAACTATTTTGAAAAAAAAATGTATAGCGGAAATTGTCTCGATTTCAGAGTATGATTTTGAAGTGTTTTCACTAGTTTCCACATAAACATTACTATTATTTCATATATGAAATGATTGTTGGTTGAAAGTGGCAATTTTTAGCGTTAGTCGGTACACTACATTTGTGTATTTGAATTCAGATTGTACATGCGTAGTATTAAGAAATAAACCGATACCGTGTCAGCTTATAGGTGTATTAACTGTTGGTTTAACGTGTATATTATTGAAATTCATTCACCTAATCATAAATGGGCGGGGCCGGGCGTGAGTGTGTACTTGTCGGGTGGGAGACGGGGGACGGGGCGGCGACTTAGAAGTTGTAGCAGGTATCAATTGTTTATAACAAAAAAGTGTGTGATGTGAAGTAGTCCTGTGGGGTTGGGTGGGAAGGTGGATTTTCCTTTACTTTCGGGTAGGTGGGTGTATTTGGAGGGTGGGGGTGGGGAAGGGTGTTGTTGGTTTGTTCGTTGGTCAATTATAAGAAGTTAGGATTAGTGCGTTTTGCGTATTTTTCGAGGCGTAATTGGATGATTTTCGTGACATGTGGGTAGTCCTAAAAAGGACTGTTTACGTGTCGTTCGGACGGTGTAAGATATACATCTTATTTTTTTGCAGCCTTGGCTTTCTTAGGCTTGTCTGTCTTAGCTTTCTTCGGAGACTTGATAGCCTTTTTCTTAGGGGTCTTGGGCTTGGTAGTTTTCTTGGATGGTTTCTTCTCCGTGGTTTTCTTGGTAGCTGCTTTCTTGGGTGTCTTTGCCTTTGGTTTCTTAGCCGTCGCCGACGTAGTCGCTTTCTTCGCCGCCGGTTTCTTAGGTTTTGCTGCTTTCGGCTTAACCACTTTCTTAGCGGCTGGTTTTTTGGCGGGTTTAGGTTTCTCTCCGAGCTTGAATGATCCAGCAGCTCCGGTTCCTTTCGACTGTTTCAGGGCTCCTTTCTTCACGCCGTTCCGGAGGGCGATCTTCAGGTGTGCGTTGATAGCCTTAGCGTCGGATCCCACTTTGAAGTTAGCCATGATGTATTTCAGTATTGCCTGACGGGACGAGCCTCCACGTTCCTTCAGACTTCCCACTGCAGTGGCCACCATGTCGCTGTACTTTGGATGAGCTGCCGGGGTCTTTGGCTTCTTCACTGCTTTCTTCACTGGAGTCTTCTCTGCCATCTTCGGATTCGTCTGGATGTGATTGTTCGAGAACTGCGCTAGTCAGTGCTAGGTAAGCTGTATGCCCCGCCCGTCCTCGCTCAGCCGTTTAAGCGCTTTTTGCTGCACCTCGCCGAGGACACCTAACGGCGCGTTAGCCTGTCTGTGTGGAAAACAAGTAATTTGTGTTTCCTTGGTGTGAATAAACGTTGTTTATAGCTCTAAATTATTGGAGAAAATTAGTGATATATACACCTATTTGCTAACGGATAGATAGGCAAACGAATGGTGTTTTCAAAATTTAAATCGGTTTCGTAATGAGTGAGCTACATGACATTTTCCTATAATTTTGTCAGTGCGGTTTCACTATTAGTTGAATAGAATTGTTCTAAATTCGTAATATATGCGTTATTTTCATAAACACACTATTTACTTAGTTTCTTAATATATACATGTTCATTGTATATATGGTAATAAATGGTATTTGTGAATAATTTAGATTTAGAATGGGTAAATATCATAGACATGGAAGCACATTTATCGAATTCCTGCTATACTTAATCTCAATCCATAGTCTCCACCATTTTCGATTCGATTATCGCATTTAATTGCTAACAAATATCACATTCTAAGTATGGAATATGTTTTTTGGGGGTTTTTTTCCCTCCCAATTCATACGTCATCGTATCCACATGTGTGTTGTGCTGTATTGTATGTGTGATCATATATATACGTGTACACATGTGTACTTGACTCGACTCTACGCAAACATGTATTAATTCTGTGTTGTCTAGATATCGAACTCGAAAATAAAGAAATGGTGTGTATGTATGGGGGTGTGTTTGTGGGTGTGGGTGTGCGCGCGCTAGTAACAGTCACAGGTGAGAGGGGAAAAAAGGAAAAAAAAAACACATGCACACACTCACACACAAAACAAAACAAAACCACACAAATAGGAGAATCGGATTTCATATTTTTAAAAAATAAAACTGCCGTGGTTGGAGCCCCCGGACTCAGCCTTTCGCAATAAATGTGTTTGGCTCACACATCCATTTTATACATTCTGGGTTAAATTTATACTTTAGAAATTTGAGTCAGAACAACTTTATATTCAGGATAATTCTCTATCGTATAGACGACGACGATACTTACCTTTGATCGTGCACTATACACATACGTACACAGGTATACACGACAACGTACCCACGTGCACGGACAGTGAAAACGACTCCTGCAACTGGGTAAACTGAAATATGTGGAAATTGGAATAATACCACCTGTTTCAACTATTTTGAAAAAAAAATGTATAGCGGAAATTGTCTCGATTTCAGAGTATGATTTTGAAGTGTTTTCACTAGTTTCCACATAAACATTACTATTATTTCATATATGAAATGATTGTTGGTTGAAAGTGGCAATTTTTAGCGTTAGTCGGTACACTACATTTGTGTATTTGAATTCAGATTGTACATGCGTAGTATTAAGAAATAAACCGATACCGTGTCAGCTTATAGGTGTATTAACTGTTGGTTTAACGTGTATATTATTGAAATTCATTCACCTAATCATAAATGGGCGGGGCCGGGCGTGAGTGTGTACTTGTCGGGTGGGAGACGGGGGACGGGGCGGCGACTTAGAAGTTGTAGCAGGTATCAATTGTTTATAACAAAAAAGTGTGTGATGTGAAGTAGTCCTGTGGGGTTGGGTGGGAAGGTGGATTTTCCTTTACTTTCGGGTAGGTGGGTGTATTTGGAGGGTGGGGGTGGGGAAGGGTGTTGTTGGTTTGTTCGTTGGTCAATTATAAGAAGTTAGGATTAGTGCGTTTTGCGTATTTTTCGAGGCGTAATTGGATGATTTTCGTGACATGTGGGTAGTCCTAAAAAGGACTGTTTACGTGTCGTTCGGACGGTGTAAGATATACATCTTATTTTTTTGCAGCCTTGGCTTTCTTAGGCTTGTCTGTCTTAGCTTTCTTCGGAGACTTGATAGCCTTTTTCTTAGGGGTCTTGGGCTTGGTAGTTTTCTTGGATGGTTTCTTCTCCGTGGTTTTCTTGGTAGCTGCTTTCTTGGGTGTCTTTGCCTTTGGTTTCTTAGCCGTCGCCGACGTAGTCGCTTTCTTCGCCGCCGGTTTCTTAGGTTTTGCTGCTTTCGGCTTAACCACTTTCTTAGCGGCTGGTTTTTTGGCGGGTTTAGGTTTCTCTCCGAGCTTGAATGATCCAGCAGCTCCGGTTCCTTTCGACTGTTTCAGGGCTCCTTTCTTCACGCCGTTCCGGAGGGCGATCTTCAGGTGTGCGTTGATAGCCTTAGCGTCGGATCCCACTTTGAAGTTAGCCATGATGTATTTCAGTATTGCCTGACGGGACGAGCCTCCACGTTCCTTCAGACTTCCCACTGCAGTGGCCACCATGTCGCTGTACTTTGGATGAGCTGCCGGGGTCTTTGGCTTCTTCACTGCTTTCTTCACTGGAGTCTTCTCTGCCATCTTCGGATTCGTCTGGATGTGATTGTTCGAGAACTGCGCTAGTCAGTGCTAGGTAAGCTGTATGCCCCGCCCGTCCTCGCTCAGCCGTTTAAGCGCTTTTTGCTGCACCTCGCCGAGGACACCTAACGGCGCGTTAGCCTGTCTGTGTGGAAAACAAGTAATTTGTGTTTCCTTGGTGTGAATAAACGTTGTTTATAGCTCTAAATTATTGGAGAAAATTAGTGATATATACACCTATTTGCTAACGGATAGATAGGCAAACGAATGGTGTTTTCAAAATTTAAATCGGTTTCGTAATGAGTGAGCTACATGACATTTTCCTATAATTTTGTCAGTGCGGTTTCACTATTAGTTGAATAGAATTGTTCTAAATTCGTAATATATGCGTTATTTTCATAAACACACTATTTACTTAGTTTCTTAATATATACATGTTCATTGTATATATGGTAATAAATGGTATTTGTGAATAATTTAGATTTAGAATGGGTAAATATCATAGACATGGAAGCACATTTATCGAATTCCTGCTATACTTAATCTCAATCCATAGTCTCCACCATTTTCGATTCGATTATCGCATTTAATTGCTAACAAATATCACATTCTAAGTATGGAATATGTTTTTTGGGGGTTTTTTTCCCTCCCAATTCATACGTCATCGTATCCACATGTGTGTTGTGCTGTATTGTATGTGTGATCATATATATACGTGTACACATGTGTACTTGACTCGACTCTACGCAAACATGTATTAATTCTGTGTTGTCTAGATATCGAACTCGAAAATAAAGAAATGGTGTGTATGTATGGGGGTGTGTTTGTGGGTGTGGGTGTGCGCGCGCTAGTAACAGTCACAGGTGAGAGGGGAAAAAAGGAAAAAAAAAACACATGCACACACTCACACACAAAACAAAACAAAACCACACAAATAGGAGAATCGGATTTCATATTTTTAAAAAATAAAACTGCCGTGGTTGGAGCCCCCGGACTCAGCCTTTCGCAATAAATGTGTTTGGCTCACACATCCATTTTATACATTCTGGGTTAAATTTATACTTTAGAAATTTGAGTCAGAACAACTTTATATTCAGGATAATTCTCTATCGTATAGACGACGACGATACTTACCTTTGATCGTGCACTATACACATACGTACACAGGTATACACGACAACGTACCCACGTGCACGGACAGTGAAAACGACTCCTGCAACTGGGTAAACTGAAATATGTGGAAATTGGAATAATACCACCTGTTTCAACTATTTTGAAAAAAAAATGTATAGCGGAAATTGTCTCGATTTCAGAGTATGATTTTGAAGTGTTTTCACTAGTTTCCACATAAACATTACTATTATTTCATATATGAAATGATTGTTGGTTGAAAGTGGCAATTTTTAGCGTTAGTCGGTACACTACATTTGTGTATTTGAATTCAGATTGTACATGCGTAGTATTAAGAAATAAACCGATACCGTGTCAGCTTATAGGTGTATTAACTGTTGGTTTAACGTGTATATTATTGAAATTCATTCACCTAATCATAAATGGGCGGGGCCGGGCGTGAGTGTGTACTTGTCGGGTGGGAGACGGGGGACGGGGCGGCGACTTAGAAGTTGTAGCAGGTATCAATTGTTTATAACAAAAAAGTGTGTGATGTGAAGTAGTCCTGTGGGGTTGGGTGGGAAGGTGGATTTTCCTTTACTTTCGGGTAGGTGGGTGTATTTGGAGGGTGGGGGTGGGGAAGGGTGTTGTTGGTTTGTTCGTTGGTCAATTATAAGAAGTTAGGATTAGTGCGTTTTGCGTATTTTTCGAGGCGTAATTGGATGATTTTCGTGACATGTGGGTAGTCCTAAAAAGGACTGTTTACGTGTCGTTCGGACGGTGTAAGATATACATCTTATTTTTTTGCAGCCTTGGCTTTCTTAGGCTTGTCTGTCTTAGCTTTCTTCGGAGACTTGATAGCCTTTTTCTTAGGGGTCTTGGGCTTGGTAGTTTTCTTGGATGGTTTCTTCTCCGTGGTTTTCTTGGTAGCTGCTTTCTTGGGTGTCTTTGCCTTTGGTTTCTTAGCCGTCGCCGACGTAGTCGCTTTCTTCGCCGCCGGTTTCTTAGGTTTTGCTGCTTTCGGCTTAACCACTTTCTTAGCGGCTGGTTTTTTGGCGGGTTTAGGTTTCTCTCCGAGCTTGAATGATCCAGCAGCTCCGGTTCCTTTCGACTGTTTCAGGGCTCCTTTCTTCACGCCGTTCCGGAGGGCGATCTTCAGGTGTGCGTTGATAGCCTTAGCGTCGGATCCCACTTTGAAGTTAGCCATGATGTATTTCAGTATTGCCTGACGGGACGAGCCTCCACGTTCCTTCAGACTTCCCACTGCAGTGGCCACCATGTCGCTGTACTTTGGATGAGCTGCCGGGGTCTTTGGCTTCTTCACTGCTTTCTTCACTGGAGTCTTCTCTGCCATCTTCGGATTCGTCTGGATGTGATTGTTCGAGAACTGCGCTAGTCAGTGCTAGGTAAGCTGTATGCCCCGCCCGTCCTCGCTCAGCCGTTTAAGCGCTTTTTGCTGCACCTCGCCGAGGACACCTAACGGCGCGTTAGCCTGTCTGTGTGGAAAACAAGTAATTTGTGTTTCCTTGGTGTGAATAAACGTTGTTTATAGCTCTAAATTATTGGAGAAAATTAGTGATATATACACCTATTTGCTAACGGATAGATAGGCAAACGAATGGTGTTTTCAAAATTTAAATCGGTTTCGTAATGAGTGAGCTACATGACATTTTCCTATAATTTTGTCAGTGCGGTTTCACTATTAGTTGAATAGAATTGTTCTAAATTCGTAATATATGCGTTATTTTCATAAACACACTATTTACTTAGTTTCTTAATATATACATGTTCATTGTATATATGGTAATAAATGGTATTTGTGAATAATTTAGATTTAGAATGGGTAAATATCATAGACATGGAAGCACATTTATCGAATTCCTGCTATACTTAATCTCAATCCATAGTCTCCACCATTTTCGATTCGATTATCGCATTTAATTGCTAACAAATATCACATTCTAAGTATGGAATATGTTTTTTGGGGGTTTTTTTCCCTCCCAATTCATACGTCATCGTATCCACATGTGTGTTGTGCTGTATTGTATGTGTGATCATATATATACGTGTACACATGTGTACTTGACTCGACTCTACGCAAACATGTATTAATTCTGTGTTGTCTAGATATCGAACTCGAAAATAAAGAAATGGTGTGTATGTATGGGGGTGTGTTTGTGGGTGTGGGTGTGCGCGCGCTAGTAACAGTCACAGGTGAGAGGGGAAAAAAGGAAAAAAAAAACACATGCACACACTCACACACAAAACAAAACAAAACCACACAAATAGGAGAATCGGATTTCATATTTTTAAAAAATAAAACTGCCGTGGTTGGAGCCCCCGGACTCAGCCTTTCGCAATAAATGTGTTTGGCTCACACATCCATTTTATACATTCTGGGTTAAATTTATACTTTAGAAATTTGAGTCAGAACAACTTTATATTCAGGATAATTCTCTATCGTATAGACGACGACGATACTTACCTTTGATCGTGCACTATACACATACGTACACAGGTATACACGACAACGTACCCACGTGCACGGACAGTGAAAACGACTCCTGCAACTGGGTAAACTGAAATATGTGGAAATTGGAATAATACCACCTGTTTCAACTATTTTGAAAAAAAAATGTATAGCGGAAATTGTCTCGATTTCAGAGTATGATTTTGAAGTGTTTTCACTAGTTTCCACATAAACATTACTATTATTTCATATATGAAATGATTGTTGGTTGAAAGTGGCAATTTTTAGCGTTAGTCGGTACACTACATTTGTGTATTTGAATTCAGATTGTACATGCGTAGTATTAAGAAATAAACCGATACCGTGTCAGCTTATAGGTGTATTAACTGTTGGTTTAACGTGTATATTATTGAAATTCATTCACCTAATCATAAATGGGCGGGGCCGGGCGTGAGTGTGTACTTGTCGGGTGGGAGACGGGGGACGGGGCGGCGACTTAGAAGTTGTAGCAGGTATCAATTGTTTATAACAAAAAAGTGTGTGATGTGAAGTAGTCCTGTGGGGTTGGGTGGGAAGGTGGATTTTCCTTTACTTTCGGGTAGGTGGGTGTATTTGGAGGGTGGGGGTGGGGAAGGGTGTTGTTGGTTTGTTCGTTGGTCAATTATAAGAAGTTAGGATTAGTGCGTTTTGCGTATTTTTCGAGGCGTAATTGGATGATTTTCGTGACATGTGGGTAGTCCTAAAAAGGACTGTTTACGTGTCGTTCGGACGGTGTAAGATATACATCTTATTTTTTTGCAGCCTTGGCTTTCTTAGGCTTGTCTGTCTTAGCTTTCTTCGGAGACTTGATAGCCTTTTTCTTAGGGGTCTTGGGCTTGGTAGTTTTCTTGGATGGTTTCTTCTCCGTGGTTTTCTTGGTAGCTGCTTTCTTGGGTGTCTTTGCCTTTGGTTTCTTAGCCGTCGCCGACGTAGTCGCTTTCTTCGCCGCCGGTTTCTTAGGTTTTGCTGCTTTCGGCTTAACCACTTTCTTAGCGGCTGGTTTTTTGGCGGGTTTAGGTTTCTCTCCGAGCTTGAATGATCCAGCAGCTCCGGTTCCTTTCGACTGTTTCAGGGCTCCTTTCTTCACGCCGTTCCGGAGGGCGATCTTCAGGTGTGCGTTGATAGCCTTAGCGTCGGATCCCACTTTGAAGTTAGCCATGATGTATTTCAGTATTGCCTGACGGGACGAGCCTCCACGTTCCTTCAGACTTCCCACTGCAGTGGCCACCATGTCGCTGTACTTTGGATGAGCTGCCGGGGTCTTTGGCTTCTTCACTGCTTTCTTCACTGGAGTCTTCTCTGCCATCTTCGGATTCGTCTGGATGTGATTGTTCGAGAACTGCGCTAGTCAGTGCTAGGTAAGCTGTATGCCCCGCCCGTCCTCGCTCAGCCGTTTAAGCGCTTTTTGCTGCACCTCGCCGAGGACACCTAACGGCGCGTTAGCCTGTCTGTGTGGAAAACAAGTAATTTGTGTTTCCTTGGTGTGAATAAACGTTGTTTATAGCTCTAAATTATTGGAGAAAATTAGTGATATATACACCTATTTGCTAACGGATAGATAGGCAAACGAATGGTGTTTTCAAAATTTAAATCGGTTTCGTAATGAGTGAGCTACATGACATTTTCCTATAATTTTGTCAGTGCGGTTTCACTATTAGTTGAATAGAATTGTTCTAAATTCGTAATATATGCGTTATTTTCATAAACACACTATTTACTTAGTTTCTTAATATATACATGTTCATTGTATATATGGTAATAAATGGTATTTGTGAATAATTTAGATTTAGAATGGGTAAATATCATAGACATGGAAGCACATTTATCGAATTCCTGCTATACTTAATCTCAATCCATAGTCTCCACCATTTTCGATTCGATTATCGCATTTAATTGCTAACAAATATCACATTCTAAGTATGGAATATGTTTTTTGGGGGTTTTTTTCCCTCCCAATTCATACGTCATCGTATCCACATGTGTGTTGTGCTGTATTGTATGTGTGATCATATATATACGTGTACACATGTGTACTTGACTCGACTCTACGCAAACATGTATTAATTCTGTGTTGTCTAGATATCGAACTCGAAAATAAAGAAATGGTGTGTATGTATGGGGGTGTGTTTGTGGGTGTGGGTGTGCGCGCGCTAGTAACAGTCACAGGTGAGAGGGGAAAAAAGGAAAAAAAAAACACATGCACACACTCACACACAAAACAAAACAAAACCACACAAATAGGAGAATCGGATTTCATATTTTTAAAAAATAAAACTGCCGTGGTTGGAGCCCCCGGACTCAGCCTTTCGCAATAAATGTGTTTGGCTCACACATCCATTTTATACATTCTGGGTTAAATTTATACTTTAGAAATTTGAGTCAGAACAACTTTATATTCAGGATAATTCTCTATCGTATAGACGACGACGATACTTACCTTTGATCGTGCACTATACACATACGTACACAGGTATACACGACAACGTACCCACGTGCACGGACAGTGAAAACGACTCCTGCAACTGGGTAAACTGAAATATGTGGAAATTGGAATAATACCACCTGTTTCAACTATTTTGAAAAAAAAATGTATAGCGGAAATTGTCTCGATTTCAGAGTATGATTTTGAAGTGTTTTCACTAGTTTCCACATAAACATTACTATTATTTCATATATGAAATGATTGTTGGTTGAAAGTGGCAATTTTTAGCGTTAGTCGGTACACTACATTTGTGTATTTGAATTCAGATTGTACATGCGTAGTATTAAGAAATAAACCGATACCGTGTCAGCTTATAGGTGTATTAACTGTTGGTTTAACGTGTATATTATTGAAATTCATTCACCTAATCATAAATGGGCGGGGCCGGGCGTGAGTGTGTACTTGTCGGGTGGGAGACGGGGGACGGGGCGGCGACTTAGAAGTTGTAGCAGGTATCAATTGTTTATAACAAAAAAGTGTGTGATGTGAAGTAGTCCTGTGGGGTTGGGTGGGAAGGTGGATTTTCCTTTACTTTCGGGTAGGTGGGTGTATTTGGAGGGTGGGGGTGGGGAAGGGTGTTGTTGGTTTGTTCGTTGGTCAATTATAAGAAGTTAGGATTAGTGCGTTTTGCGTATTTTTCGAGGCGTAATTGGATGATTTTCGTGACATGTGGGTAGTCCTAAAAAGGACTGTTTACGTGTCGTTCGGACGGTGTAAGATATACATGTTATTTTTTTGCAGCCTTGGCTTTCTTAGGCTTGTCTGTCTTAGCTTTCTTCGGAGACTTGATAGCCTTTTTCTTAGGGGTCTTGGGCTTGGTAGTTTTCTTGGATGGTTTCTTCTCCGTGGTTTTCTTGGTAGCTGCTTTCTTGGGTGTCTTTGCCTTTGGTTTCTTAGCCGTCGCCGACGTAGTCGCTTTCTTCGCCGCCGGTTTCTTAGGTTTTGCTGCTTTCGGCTTAACCACTTTCTTAGCGGCTGGTTTTTTGGCGGGTTTAGGTTTCTCTCCGAGCTTGAATGATCCAGCAGCTCCGGTTCCTTTCGACTGTTTCAGGGCTCCTTTCTTCACGCCGTTCCGGAGGGCGATCTTCAGGTGTGCGTTGATAGCCTTAGCGTCGGATCCCACTTTGAAGTTAGCCATGATGTATTTCAGTATTGCCTGACGGGACGAGCCTCCACGTTCCTTCAGACTTCCCACTGCAGTGGCCACCATGTCGCTGTACTTTGGATGAGCTGCCGGGGTCTTTGGCTTCTTCACTGCTTTCTTCACTGGAGTCTTCTCTGCCATCTTCGGATTCGTCTGGATGTGATTGTTCGAGAACTGCGCTAGTCAGTGCTAGGTAAGCTGTATGCCCCGCCCGTCCTCGCTCAGCCGTTTAAGCGCTTTTTGCTGCACCTCGCCGAGGACACCTAACGGCGCGTTAGCCTGTCTGTGTGGAAAACAAGTAATTTGTGTTTCCTTGGTGTGAATAAACGTTGTTTATAGCTCTAAATTATTGGAGAAAATTAGTGATATATACACCTATTTGCTAACGGATAGATAGGCAAACGAATGGTGTTTTCAAAATTTAAATCGGTTTCGTAATGAGTGAGCTACATGACATTTTCCTATAATTTTGTCAGTGCGGTTTCACTATTAGTTGAATAGAATTGTTCTAAATTCGTAATATATGCGTTATTTTCATAAACACACTATTTACTTAGTTTCTTAATATATACATGTTCATTGTATATATGGTAATAAATGGTATTTGTGAATAATTTAGATTTAGAATGGGTAAATATCATAGACATGGAAGCACATTTATCGAATTCCTGCTATACTTAATCTCAATCCATAGTCTCCACCATTTTCGATTCGATTATCGCATTTAATTGCTAACAAATATCACATTCTAAGTATGGAATATGTTTTTTGGGGGTTTTTTTCCCTCCCAATTCATACGTCATCGTATCCACATGTGTGTTGTGCTGTATTGTATGTGTGATCATATATATACGTGTACACATGTGTACTTGACTCGACTCTACGCAAACATGTATTAATTCTGTGTTGTCTAGATATCGAACTCGAAAATAAAGAAATGGTGTGTATGTATGGGGGTGTGTTTGTGGGTGTGGGTGTGCGCGCGCTAGTAACAGTCACAGGTGAGAGGGGAAAAAAGGAAAAAAAAAACACATGCACACACTCACACACAAAACAAAACAAAACCACACAAATAGGAGAATCGGATTTCATATTTTTAAAAAATAAAACTGCCGTGGTTGGAGCCCCCGGACTCAGCCTTTCGCAATAAATGTGTTTGGCTCACACATCCATTTTATACATTCTGGGTTAAATTTATACTTTAGAAATTTGAGTCAGAACAACTTTATATTCAGGATAATTCTCTATCGTATAGACGACGACGATACTTACCTTTGATCGTGCACTATACACATACGTACACAGGTATACACGACAACGTACCCACGTGCACGGACAGTGAAAACGACTCCTGCAACTGGGTAAACTGAAATATGTGGAAATTGGAATAATACCACCTGTTTCAACTATTTTGAAAAAAAAATGTATAGCGGAAATTGTCTCGATTTCAGAGTATGATTTTGAAGTGTTTTCACTAGTTTCCACATAAACATTACTATTATTTCATATATGAAATGATTGTTGGTTGAAAGTGGCAATTTTTAGCGTTAGTCGGTACACTACATTTGTGTATTTGAATTCAGATTGTACATGCGTAGTATTAAGAAATAAACCGATACCGTGTCAGCTTATAGGTGTATTAACTGTTGGTTTAACGTGTATATTATTGAAATTCATTCACCTAATCATAAATGGGCGGGGCCGGGCGTGAGTGTGTACTTGTCGGGTGGGAGACGGGGGACGGGGCGGCGACTTAGAAGTTGTAGCAGGTATCAATTGTTTATAACAAAAAAGTGTGTGATGTGAAGTAGTCCTGTGGGGTTGGGTGGGAAGGTGGATTTTCCTTTACTTTCGGGTAGGTGGGTGTATTTGGAGGGTGGGGGTGGGGAAGGGTGTTGTTGGTTTGTTCGTTGGTCAATTATAAGAAGTTAGGATTAGTGCGTTTTGCGTATTTTTCGAGGCGTAATTGGATGATTTTCGTGACATGTGGGTAGTCCTAAAAAGGACTGTTTACGTGTCGTTCGGACGGTGTAAGATATACATGTTATTTTTTTGCAGCCTTGGCTTTCTTAGGCTTGTCTGTCTTAGCTTTCTTCGGAGACTTGATAGCCTTTTTCTTAGGGGTCTTGGGCTTGGTAGTTTTCTTGGATGGTTTCTTCTCCGTGGTTTTCTTGGTAGCTGCTTTCTTGGGTGTCTTTGCCTTTGGTTTCTTAGCCGTCGCCGACGTAGTCGCTTTCTTCGCCGCCGGTTTCTTAGGTTTTGCTGCTTTCGGCTTAACCACTTTCTTAGCGGCTGGTTTTTTGGCGGGTTTAGGTTTCTCTCCGAGCTTGAATGATCCAGCAGCTCCGGTTCCTTTCGACTGTTTCAGGGCTCCTTTCTTCACGCCGTTCCGGAGGGCGATCTTCAGGTGTGCGTTGATAGCCTTAGCGTCGGATCCCACTTTGAAGTTAGCCATGATGTATTTCAGTATTGCCTGACGGGACGAGCCTCCACGTTCCTTCAGACTTCCCACTGCAGTGGCCACCATGTCGCTGTACTTTGGATGAGCTGCCGGGGTCTTTGGCTTCTTCACTGCTTTCTTCACTGGAGTCTTCTCTGCCATCTTCGGATTCGTCTGGATGTGATTGTTCGAGAACTGCGCTAGTCAGTGCTAGGTAAGCTGTATGCCCCGCCCGTCCTCGCTCAGCCGTTTAAGCGCTTTTTGCTGCACCTCGCCGAGGACACCTAACGGCGCGTTAGCCTGTCTGTGTGGAAAACAAGTAATTTGTGTTTCCTTGGTGTGAATAAACGTTGTTTATAGCTCTAAATTATTGGAGAAAATTAGTGATATATACACCTATTTGCTAACGGATAGATAGGCAAACGAATGGTGTTTTCAAAATTTAAATCGGTTTCGTAATGAGTGAGCTACATGACATTTTCCTATAATTTTGTCAGTGCGGTTTCACTATTAGTTGAATAGAATTGTTCTAAATTCGTAATATATGCGTTATTTTCATAAACACACTATTTACTTAGTTTCTTAATATATACATGTTCATTGTATATATGGTAATAAATGGTATTTGTGAATAATTTAGATTTAGAATGGGTAAATATCATAGACATGGAAGCACATTTATCGAATTCCTGCTATACTTAATCTCAATCCATAGTCTCCACCATTTTCGATTCGATTATCGCATTTAATTGCTAACAAATATCACATTCTAAGTATGGAATATGTTTTTTGGGGGTTTTTTTCCCTCCCAATTCATACGTCATCGTATCCACATGTGTGTTGTGCTGTATTGTATGTGTGATCATATATATACGTGTACACATGTGTACTTGACTCGACTCTACGCAAACATGTATTAATTCTGTGTTGTCTAGATATCGAACTCGAAAATAAAGAAATGGTGTGTATGTATGGGGGTGTGTTTGTGGGTGTGGGTGTGCGCGCGCTAGTAACAGTCACAGGTGAGAGGGGAAAAAAGGAAAAAAAAAACACATGCACACACTCACACACAAAACAAAACAAAACCACACAAATAGGAGAATCGGATTTCATATTTTTAAAAAATAAAACTGCCGTGGTTGGAGCCCCCGGACTCAGCCTTTCGCAATAAATGTGTTTGGCTCACACATCCATTTTATACATTCTGGGTTAAATTTATACTTTAGAAATTTGAGTCAGAACAACTTTATATTCAGGATAATTCTCTATCGTATAGACGACGACGATACTTACCTTTGATCGTGCACTATACACATACGTACACAGGTATACACGACAACGTACCCACGTGCACGGACAGTGAAAACGACTCCTGCAACTGGGTAAACTGAAATATGTGGAAATTGGAATAATACCACCTGTTTCAACTATTTTGAAAAAAAAATGTATAGCGGAAATTGTCTCGATTTCAGAGTATGATTTTGAAGTGTTTTCACTAGTTTCCACATAAACATTACTATTATTTCATATATGAAATGATTGTTGGTTGAAAGTGGCAATTTTTAGCGTTAGTCGGTACACTACATTTGTGTATTTGAATTCAGATTGTACATGCGTAGTATTAAGAAATAAACCGATACCGTGTCAGCTTATAGGTGTATTAACTGTTGGTTTAACGTGTATATTATTGAAATTCATTCACCTAATCATAAATGGGCGGGGCCGGGCGTGAGTGTGTACTTGTCGGGTGGGAGACGGGGGACGGGGCGGCGACTTAGAAGTTGTAGCAGGTATCAATTGTTTATAACAAAAAAGTGTGTGATGTGAAGTAGTCCTGTGGGGTTGGGTGGGAAGGTGGATTTTCCTTTACTTTCGGGTAGGTGGGTGTATTTGGAGGGTGGGGGTGGGGAAGGGTGTTGTTGGTTTGTTCGTTGGTCAATTATAAGAAGTTAGGATTAGTGCGTTTTGCGTATTTTTCGAGGCGTAATTGGATGATTTTCGTGACATGTGGGTAGTCCTAAAAAGGACTGTTTACGTGTCGTTCGGACGGTGTAAGATATACATCTTATTTTTTTGCAGCCTTGGCTTTCTTAGGCTTGTCTGTCTTAGCTTTCTTCGGAGACTTGATAGCCTTTTTCTTAGGGGTCTTGGGCTTGGTAGTTTTCTTGGATGGTTTCTTCTCCGTGGTTTTCTTGGTAGCTGCTTTCTTGGGTGTCTTTGCCTTTGGTTTCTTAGCCGTCGCCGACGTAGTCGCTTTCTTCGCCGCCGGTTTCTTAGGTTTTGCTGCTTTCGGCTTAACCACTTTCTTAGCGGCTGGTTTTTTGGCGGGTTTAGGTTTCTCTCCGAGCTTGAATGATCCAGCAGCTCCGGTTCCTTTCGACTGTTTCAGGGCTCCTTTCTTCACGCCGTTCCGGAGGGCGATCTTCAGGTGTGCGTTGATAGCCTTAGCGTCGGATCCCACTTTGAAGTTAGCCATGATGTATTTCAGTATTGCCTGACGGGACGAGCCTCCACGTTCCTTCAGACTTCCCACTGCAGTGGCCACCATGTCGCTGTACTTTGGATGAGCTGCCGGGGTCTTTGGCTTCTTCACTGCTTTCTTCACTGGAGTCTTCTCTGCCATCTTCGGATTCGTCTGGATGTGATTGTTCGAGAACTGCGCTAGTCAGTGCTAGGTAAGCTGTATGCCCCGCCCTTTTTTTTTTTTTTTTTTTTTAGCTTAACGTCCTTGTTCCGGTTATAACCGAGCCTAGGACACTAAGGGGGAGGGGGCTGGTAGGGCCGAGGCTTTAGGGTGTGCAATTTCGCTTTTTAGTAATCACCAAACAGGTCTAATATGGGGAGGACAGATCTGACTATATCTATACCCTAACGTCTAAAGAAAAAAAAAAAAAACAAAAAACAAAAAAACTGGGGAAATTTTGGACTGTCACAGAAACGCCTAGTCCTACTCTAGTCTCACTTTATATTTCCCTAATATAAACCTATGCTCTGTGGCGGCTAGCAGTTAGCCTTCTCTTTTTCGAAAACCAGCAGAGGTTCTTTAACGTGCACGGCGTGACTCACTGTACACCGGACCCCCGTTTAACGTCCCTTCCGAAGGACAAGAAGTTTTAGAAGATAGCGGGAGAGAGTGTATGGGAAAGTCGGAAATTGGAAAATAGGTTTAGCTTGTTAGCTGGTGTAGGTTTGTTATTTGTAGATGGGATTACTAGCCACCATTTGACAAGGTTAGTCATGCTGGTCTAGAGTGGATTTTAAAAGTGGGGAACTGTGTTATTAAGTTCAGTTATGAGAGTGGATGTGATGGGGTGATGTAAAGAATGTGCTGGAATTGGGTTAGCGTAGATTTTTGGGATTAGTGAGAATAAATGTGAATTATTATACAATCGATGTCGTTCGGGAGACTGTAGATTACTGTGTATAATCGTCTACATGTCTACCCTACTAGAGCAGGGATTTGTATATTAGAAGGTGGAAGGTAGGGTGGAAGAGATTTTGTAATGGTTGTTGGCTTTGGGTTTCGGCCCAGTGTATGTTGTATTTATGTAGGAGATGTTTTTGTGTGTGTATGTGGTGTTGTGGGTATGGTTTAAAAAAAAAGTGTGAGGTGGTGAAATTATAGTCCTGTGTCCAGTGTTGAATACACCTCCCTGTAAAGTCAATTACAGAGGGCTGTGTATCCTGGTTTCCCTACCTACCATAGGTTACTGACCACCCATTGGGGACATGTAGATTCGAATACGTCCACTGTTTATCCAGTTATAGTAAGCAGTGGTTGTACGATCTACAAGTAGTACCTATTTGTGTTTTTATTCTATACTGGACGTGGACTCATAATTGCGTATATTGCGTGTGTGTGTGTGTGTTTTTTTGATTTTTTTTTTTTTTTATATATATATATATATATAATTATATCGCTTTCCTAGATTTTATCAATATAATCAATATCCGTTAGATAGGAGGTTAATTGGTCGAATACATATTTTCTATGTTGTTTTGGAGGGTTGAGTACCGTTTTGGAATCGAATTTCATATTGTCTATATGCTCAATTTGGTTTTGGAAAACTGATCTAAAGTTGTCATGGGTGGTGCATTCGAACAGAATGTGTTCTATGGTTTCCGGTTCACCACAGTTTGGACAATATGGACTGACTTCCTTTTTAATACGGTTGATGTTATGACCGAGTTTGGTGTAGCCTAATCGAAGTCTAGTGATAACAGTATCCTCTACTTTATTATAACTATATAACTGAGGTTGGATCTTAACATTGCTCTCGATGGAATAGAGCCAGTTATTAGTTAATTTCGACCAATTTTCCTGCCTTATCAATTGAGTTTTGTCATTGATTATACTGACGACCTCTGATACACTCAAGTCTATATTTAGATGAACATCACGTGACCCTAAGGCTGCTCTAGCGAGTTGATCTGCTATCTCGTTACCTAAAATGTCGACATGAGATGGAATCCATTCGAATTTTAGATCTATTCCTAATTGATCGATCTCGGTGATCATATAATGAATTGCATTAAGCAGTTTAGGTCTACTGCTATTTCCAGTTGTCAAGGATTGTAAGGAGCTGAGGGAGTCCTTGGAAATCTTGTTTGCGGGAGATCTTGACACCTTCTAAACCATATTTCTGTTTTAATCTAAGTATTTCTGAAGGATAGGGAGCCCTGATGTTGGTAACAGGTATTTCACTATTTTGTATTGCTTTGTTTAGTAAGAACCTATCCCCATGATTTTGGGTTCTAGCCCAGTATTTTAGAGTAAGGTTTTCTCGCCTAAGTGTTAATGTTGTTTCGCCGGCCTCTGCTAGTAAACTATTGCTGTTGGTGTTTTTGATGGCCCTTAGCGCTACCCTTAAGGCTGTGTGTTGTATTACATCTAGATGTTTTAATACTGTGTCACTAGCTATATTATATACCTGGCACCCGTAATCTAACCTAGATCTAACTAAGGCCTTATATAACATTAATTGAGTTGTTTTATTGGCGCCAAATTTACAACCAGAAATATACCTCATGGTGTTAATTGCCTTTTGGCATGATTCCTTTACATATTGAATATGTTTACTCCATGTGAGTTTGTGATCGATTATCATGCCTAAATACCTAACTTGTTTTTCAAATTTTAATTTGGTCTGGCCTAGGTATAGTTCTGGTAGTGTTCTACTTCTAGAGAAATACATTGCTACAGTTTTTTGTTTAGATGGTTTAAAACCCCACTTATTGGCCCACTCATTAATTGCTGTAAGATTTATTTGGATATGTTTGGTTAGATATCTAATGTTTTTTCCTGTACTCCAGATACACCCATCATCTGCAAATTGCGCTAACTTGGTGTTGTTGTTTAGCGTATCTGACAGTGTGTTGATGTAAATATTAAAGAGTGTTGGAGAAATAACGCTGCCTTGTGCTACACCGTTGTCTAGTTCAAGTTGATCCGAAAGAGTGTTATGGATCCTAACTTGAATTTTACGGTTTTTAAGGAAACTGTTGACGAATTTGAAGATGTTACCAGTTATGCCGAATTTTTTTAGTGAGACCAGAAGTCCGTCATGCCAAATGAGATCATAAGCTTTTTCCAGATCTAAGAAGACAGCTAGAGTGTTTTGTTTGAGGTTAAAACCTTTTTTTATCTCTGAAGTGAGTCGTAGTAGTGGGTCTAATGTCGATCTACCCTTACGGAATCCGCTCTGTTCCTCGTTTATGATACCTGATCTTTCTAATGAGTGTACTAGCCTATTGTTTACCATAGTTTCCATGACCTTACACAGGTGTGAGGTTAGAGCTATGGGCCTATATGATGCAGGTTCTTGTGGATTTTTACCTGGTTTTAGTATAGGTATAACAATGGCATTTTTCCAAGATTCAGGTATTATACCTGTGTCCCATATGTGGTTGTAAAAAAGGAGTATGATGTCTGTGATGTTGTCCGGACAGTGTTTGAGTATGTTGTATGAAATATTATCATCGCCCGGGGACGTGTTTCTCTTGTTCTGTAGTGCTTGTTTGTATTCTGTGATTGTGAATGGGCAGTTGAGATCACCGGTGTTAGGGCCTGGGTCTTTGATTTCATTATCAATGGTGACTTGATTGTGAACTTTATTTAGTTTGAATTCAGGGGTCAAATTATCATTACTACTAGCCTTTTGATATTGTTTAGCTAGAGTATCTGCCTTTTCCTTATCGGTAATGTTGTTCTTACCTAGTATAGGGATTTCTGATCTACTTATTCCCTGTATAGCTTTGACCTTTGACCAAACGTTTTTCAAATTAGTTTTGTTATTTAAAGATGTACAAAACTCTTGCCAATGATTGTTTTTGGCGTTTTGAATGATATTATTGAAGTTTGTTTTGCATCTTGTGTACTCTGTTTTTAATAGTTCACTATTTTTATTTGCCCTCCATTTCCTTTCGCTATTCTTTTTGAGTTTTTTGGCTAACCTACACTCATCGTTCCACCATGGATTGTTTTTCCTCGTTTTGGGTTTGCCTGAGGTTTTAGGGATAGATGTTGACGCTATATCTAAAATAACCCTAGTTAAATTTGCATTAAAGACGTCAACATCTTGATCGAAAATTTCCTCATGTTGGATTGTTTCTGCTAAAATTTTGAATTGGTCCCAATTGGCCTTATTAAAAACCCATCGTGGTGGGTATTGAATTGTATTGACATGGGGTTTAAAATCAAACTGTGTCAAAATTGGGTAATGGTCGGAACCTAGAGTGCTATCGAGGGTGTTCCAGTAGCTACATTTACTAGCTAAGTTTGGAGATGCTAGGGTGATATCTAGATGGGATTCTATACCCCGTGCTACATCTATTCTAGTAGGGTTAGAGCCACAAGATCTTGGTCTTTGATTTCATACTCTTTGTATGCAATTCCGCATTTTATATATATTGCCAAACCTTGGTCCGTATCGTACCTAAATGGTGGATTGTAACCATTAATTTTGAAACTTTTGTGTTTAGGTTTAAGCATTGTTTCCTGAATACATAAAATATCGGGAGCATTTTCGTTCAGAAATGATTTTAATTCTGAAATTTTCGGCTTAAGGCCTCCTGCATTCCAATGCATGACAGTAAGGCCTGACTGGTCATTTAATATACCCGCGAAAGAAAATGGGTATTTATATTAAATTTATGTTGCTTGTGGCTCTAGTAAAGCTGTCGTTTGCTATTTCCAGGTCTCGGCTGATTGGCGGTGTGTTTTGCCCGTGATCTGGTGTTAGGGCGTGTCGGTGTTGTTTGTTTGTTTTTTGGTGTTGTTTTATTGTTTGTTTGTGTCCTACGTCTACCCAATCCAGTAGGAGAGCGAGGTGTGGGAGGTTTGGACAGAAACGAGTCGTCTAACTCTCCAGAACTATCCAGAAGGTGTATTGTTTGTTGTGTAGGAGTGTTTTTGGTTTGTGTGGTTGTTATTAAGGTTTGGGGTGTTGTTTGTGTTAGGAAAAGTGTAGGTGATGTTGTTGGTGTGGACTGTGTTGGTTTTGGCTGTGTTGGTGAGGTTTGTGTGGGTGTTGTTTGTGTCAGTTTATTTATGGGTGTGACTTGAGGTGCCGGGAACCCGTTTTGTTTGTTTATTAGGGCCCTGACTTTTTGTAGTGCTTGTCTGTCTGTGAGTGTTTGATCACGTGCTAACAGGACAATATTGCCGAGTAGCTCTGTGGTGACTAATACTCCGTGTTGTGTAGGTGTTATTTGTGAGTTAATGGTTGTAGTAGTGTTGGTGTGTTTGTTTGTGTTATTTTGCGGAGTGTTGTTTTGTACGACTGCCGAGTACAGTCGATTTGTTGTAGTTTTGTTGTAGGTGATTTGGGTTGTTGAGCACTGGGAATATTTTGGTTTTGTATGCTTTGTAGTAGGTTTTTGTTGTTTGCGTGGTACGTTGAATTTTGTTACTGGATATGTGATTTTGTTAAATTTGATTTCTTTAGGTAGAGTGTTTGAGTGAAATTCCAGTAGGATGGATGTAGTAGGTTGTTTGTCTTTGTTGTGCATCCTACTGGCTGTCTTGACATTGTTTATTTTGTTTAATGATGTTAATGACGTGTTGAGGGGGATCCGATAGATGACCCCCTTTGTTGTTGTGCGAGTCATTTTTTGTTTGCGTCTAGGTGGGGAGTTTGTATATGGCCGTTTAGATAGCCGTGTTGTACATGGTGTACCATCTATACATGCGATTTTCATCGCCTTTGTTATGCACATCGCTGTGGCGCAGAGAACTAATATGATACCTGATGGTAGCATCTTGACGTCCCTGACGTCACTGGTTACCCCTGTGTATTGGGATATGTCCCCGCGAACACGTCCCGCATGTAGTGGTTTTTTATCCCTAGGGGTCAGTATGATACCACCACTGACCCCCGAGCTGTCGACACCTACCTACAGGCTTAGAGTACCTTTGTTACCTATCATCAACGATATAGTGTTAGGTTACATCATTCACCAACAGTCTTTTCTATATATATATATTACATATATTCTTCTGGAATATATTGTGTAATTCCTGTGGACTTTTTTTTCTTTATGTGTTAATTCTATCGGCAGACAGAGGATTAATTAGACAACAGAGTTCCCGAGAAATCCATCAGAAGGATAAGTACTTTTCAAAATTTCTTATTAATCATTTAGTCGCTATCTCGTATTTTAGCGTCGGGAACTGATAATAAATAGTATCCTGGTCTGTATAATTTGTTATTTAGATACCTTGTTTAAGGAGTTTTATAGTGATACTATAGTTATAACTAGATTCAGCTATATATCAAATACAATAGGAAGG
>NW_026783210.1:0-50091 GCF_031769215.1 Ylistrum balloti | reverse complement strand
CCAAAAACATCGATTCCTGGCTGTCCTAATATTTGTTCTTGCCAATCACCGATGGTCTCCCCTGCATGGACTTCTTGGAAAAAGTTGATTTCTTCGATAGAAAGAACCCTCTTCTCGTAATAATAATTGAAAACTTCTGTTGGAAGCGATATACCTTCACGAAAAGATATATCTTGATGTCTGTTAGGTATTACATTAGTTCCCTCTTGCAAAATTTCAAACCCACCCCGTTTTTGGTGCAATTTTAAAAACCTTTTTATTTCATCATCATTGATAGAATTTTTAAATCCAAGGCTAAAGAAACTTTCGTTGATGGTTTGATTATTTAACTTTTTTTTGCATAGTTTAGCTATAGGAAGAATAATGTAGCTATATAAGCATTTCTCTGAAACTCCTACAAAAGGAATGATTTTAATACTTTCTTCCGTAAAATATACAAAACCCGTTTGCTTGGCAACATAAATTTCATCAGAAGGGAAAAAATGAATATCTTTACCAATGTTAAATTTTTTCCTACTCTTCAAAATAACAGAGTCAGTTAAGACAAAATTATAAGAGATGTCTTCAAAATCTCCCATAGTACCTTTGCCGTAAATGATCCTTTTACAAATAGATTGAATTCGAGGATTATACGGATAATAATAAATATCTTTTGCCATTAATTAATGTTAGTCTAAAAAAAATTAAAAAATTTAATTTCAGTTATTTTAAAAAAATAGTTTTTTTTAATAGTTTTTTCTTTAAATCATTTCTAGTCATCAGATCAATCTTTACGTATAAAATTCCTTTTTGAAGAAGAAATAATGAAATCTAATATTTCATTCCTTAAAGGATGATCTGGCATTTTTTTAATTTCTTCAATTGCTCGTACACGGTCTTGACTAAAAAATTGTTTATAAATACTTTTAATTAAATTCCTTTCTTCTACAGATAAGCCAGCCCTTTTCAATCCGATAGAGTTAATCCCACAATAACGCCCTACATAACCTTCCACCAATGCAAAAGGCGGAACATCCCCTGATAATCTAGTCATTGCTGAAACCATAACATTCCGCCCTATTCTGATAAATTGGTGTAACAAACAATTAGCCGAAATAAATGCATGGTTTCCAATTGAAACATGCCCCGCTAAGGCCGTGTTATTAACGATAATAACATGGTCTTTTAATTGACAGTCATGAGCAATATGAACATTCGTCATTAGAAAGTTTTGGTTCCCAATAAGTGTTTTTTCCCCTTCTTTTGTGGATCGATGAATGGTGACATTTTCTTTGATAATATTTTCATTGCCTATTTGGACTCCAGAAATTACATTTGCATAATCAAAATTAATATCTTGTGGCTCACTTCCGATGATCGCATTTTCTCCAATGAGGTTTTTCTTACCAATGATAGTACCTTTTCTTAATGTTGCACCTCTTAAAAGAATGCAATCATCACCTAATTCCACATCGTCTTCAATCAAAGCGAAGGGATAAACCGTTACATTATTTCCAATACGCGCATTCGGGCTGACAACAGCACTTGAATGAATTTTACCATATTCTTTTGAAATTTGATAGGAATGATAGATCTTAGAACTCATTTTCATTAGTAATCGTTGAATAATTTAAGGTAAAATTCAATACATTAAAAGTAGAACTTCCTAGGGTGTTAGTAATCGAGCCTTCCGTTATAGAATTCACTAAGAGTTTCCCATAAGTATTATGGTCAATACTTTTTAAAGCGATTGAGTAATTAAGGGGAAGTGAAAAATAATCGTCATTACCTGAACTGCCAACCAAGTAATTATTAGTAGGGATGGTTACGATTTGCCCTGGAGTAAAATAACCCAAAACCTGCATCCCAACTTTTCCATTATCCCCTAAATTGAGGACTGGGGTTACGGTTTGAACTCCTCCCACAGAATAAGAAATCGATGACAAATAAATCCCGTCCCCTTTATTTGAGTCAAGATCTATCAGCCAATCCTTATTAGTATCAACAGTGATAACCGAATAAATATTACTCCCAGTTAAATTTGAGATAGAACCTGTAATTGTTTTTGGGATATGGAAGGGGACAGAATCAGACACCTCAGAATAGAGCCAACCGTTGTTTTCATAAAGCCTTCCTGCTGTTTCATTATACCCATAGGTAATCGCCGCTATATCATAACTTTGCAAAGTGTTTAAATTAGTGATGTTTGTAGAAAATTCTATACTGCTGAGATAATTTCCTGAAACCGAAGGTTTAGAAGTGCTTGCAAAATAATTAGGAATATTTTCCACGGATGTTAAATCCCCTACGTCATTTAGTCCTGCATTAAAGTCGACACCTTTAGCACCCAATAAAATAATATAGTATTGAAAATCTTCATGATTTGGATAGTACAGATTCACATCAATGGTTACTCTTAAAATGCCAGAATCAATGATTAAATTAGAAAGTACAGGTGGGGTATACCTATAAAGCTGTGCTGTGTTCTCGGTGTTGTAAGCACTACAGGAAATCAACATCAAAAAAAGAACATAGAGGAGAGTAACTTTGATTTGATTGGTAAAAAAATTAATCTTTTTCATAAAACTATCTGATAAGATTATCATCCAAGTTAGTGAGTACTTCTTTTTCATGACCATAACTCAATACCATAGAAGTTTGGTCAAGACTATGGACGAAAATTTTTAAGTATTGGGTATCCGTCCCTTCTGCTTTAACGAAATAGACATTGGATGCATATGGTTTAAAAGATCCATCAAAATAATTTTGATCATCTGTAGCAATGTTCGGATATTCAAAAATATTGTTTCTAAAACCCACTGTTCCAATTTTGAGAGTGTAGGCATTGCCGTCTGCATTTTGGGTGAAAATATTGCTTTGACCTATTTGTAAGGATGTAAACTCTGTAACCAAATTAAAAGAGGTGGAAGAGCCAACTGAATAATTAATCGTTTGATTTTGTCTATAGTCGATGAAAATTTGTCTAACGCTATCAGAGGAAACACCTTCACGGCTGGTTTCTTTCGCTTTGACAATGAAATAATATCTTTCAAAAGGTGCGAAATTCCTTTCTAAAAGATCTTCTCGATTAACATTAGCGGCATTAATATCATCATCCGTCGCCTGAGAAGTAAAGCGAAATTTAAATTTAGATATTTCAATATTGTTGGTAATCAAGCCACTGCTAGAAGTCCTCTCATTTTTTGAAGGAAGACGGTCATCGTGATCAATATGTAAAACTCTTTTAATAATTTCACCAGGATCATTATTGTCTCCAATATAAACATTATAGCCTTCAAAATTAGGATACTCTGAAGCTGGATAATAACCTTTTACTTGAAGCACAATAGAGTCAACCGTACTGTAAACAGTAACTTCTGGTTTATTCAATTGATTGAGATTGATATCAGTAGATGACGGAAGCCCACATTGAACAATAAGAAACAAGGCAACAAGAAGCAATATGAATAGGTAAAATAATTTCATTCAAACTTCAATCTTTACTCAAGTAGGTAACTGCCAATCGTTCAAATCCTACTTTCGCCTGAAGAGGAACTTTTGGTTTTGAAGATTGTTGAGTCTGCAAATTGTCTAAGCGAAGATCTTTTTCAATTCTCAAGAATTCTTGTAATAATTCCGAAATCTTATGAATTGAAAATAAAGCATTTTTACTGACTAAGGATTTTTGATGTTTATCATAAATCACCCCTAAATTAGAGAAGATTTTTTGATTGCTTAAATTATCCTTTTTCATTTCTTTAAATTTTACTATTAAAAGAATTTCCTTAATCATTAAAGATATTAGAATATTCATTTCTCCCATATTATTGAGATAAATTTTGAAATTTTTGAAAGTCTTGATCAAATTTTTTTCAAAGAAAGCATTGACAACTTCATAGGCATTTTGTCGACCTTGATCATCAATGAGAATACCATTTAATTTTTCTAAGGTGATAGTTGTTTGCGGCTGGAAGGAAAGAGCGATTTTCTTAAGCTCTAAATCTATGGAATGTGGGTGATTGATAAAAATTTTCACCAAACTATCGATAGTTTCCCTATTAGCTTTTAGTTGATTGTTTTCCATAAACACTATTATTTTATTTCTCACTTGCTTCCAATCAACAAAATACTCAATTAAAACCTCTATATTAGCTTTTTTACTAATGGCGTTTTTATGGTTTACCGATAGAGTTGCATAACTAATTAAAAAAAGTCTGGTTTCACTAGGAATGCTAGTAGCAAGTTTTAAGAGATTACTATAGGAAATAATTTTTTCATAATCCCAAATCACAACAAGTTGCTGGGTGCACCCAAAAGGAAGAGAGCCCAATACCTCCATGATTAAGGAAAGATCAGCTTCATTTCCTTTAAAATGTGAGACAGCCAACTCCTTTTCTTCTTGGGGCATTTTATTAATGCATTGGTGAATCTTTTTTTTAATACTTAGATCACTTTTCCCATGAAAAACGATGATGTTTTTTTGAACCGCACTCATTTCCAAGTGCCTTATGAAGGAAGTTTCCCTGTTTCCATTAAGTGCGTGACTCTTTCTAATAATTTTTCATGCCATTTTTTTTTTGCATTTTGTAAACTGAAAATTGGATCGCCACTAATGATTTTTTCAAATAATTCAACTTCAATGGAAGTGTTGTTAAAATAATAACGACTCTCCTTATCTTTTTCATCTTTTAGTTGAGGATCGCTTAAAAATAAAGTTACTTTCATGTAAAGCCTTGTGTTTGAGAAACCATAGTCTTCAACATCCTCAATAAGGTAATTATTAATATGAAGAAGGAAATAAAGATGACTATTCTCCGATTTGTCCGTAGAGGAAAATCTTTGATTACTTTTAAAGTGTTGTTGAAATTGTTCTTGGATAATCTCATTCAATCTAAACTCTTCAGTGTAATTTACAGGCATTGCAACAAAAACAACTCTTTTCTTAGGTGGAATAAAGTAAATTGTACGGGTACTTGTTTTCCCAAGGCAGGAGACAAGCAACACGATAAAAATCCACACTATCAATCGAAGAGATTGCATGAATAATAAAAATTATAGAAAATGTCTTAAAATGGAAAATATCAATGACTAATCGTCTTCATCTTTAAATGATGTAGCCTCAGATGCCTTGATAATTTCTTCCGAAACCTTCATAACAATCCGAGTAATGCTGTTACCTTTTTTAGAGGTGATGGAATAGGTAACCCCTTCATGATCAATCTTTTGACCTCTCTTAGGAATGTAACCGAAAAGATTAATAACATGACCTCCAATAGAATCCACTTGATCGTCATGGAGCTTGAGAAGAAGTTTTTCATTAATGGTATCCAGATCTTCTCTTGCATCTATGGAATAGGTATGCTTCCCGACAGTAATGATTGCTTGCTTCTTGTCATCAGACTCATCTCTTACATCTCCGATAATTTCTTCTAAGATGTCTTCCATGGTGAGGATGCCAGAGAAACCACCATACTCATCCATGACAATCGCCATTTGTTTATATTCTTTTTGGAAATCATTTAGGACATCTAGAACAGGTCGAGATTCTGGAATAAAAATAGGATCGGTAAGACTTTTCTTAATTTGAAAATCTTTCTCATAAACCAATAAAGAATTAAAAATATCTCTTATATGTATGACACCTTTAATGTCATCAACATTTTCACCAAATACAGGAAAGCGAGAATGAAAAGAATTTTTAATTAATTGATCCAATTGTTTCCTATTAGCATTAATTTCTAAACCCTTAACATCAACCCTTGGTACCATGAGATCTTTTGCCACCAAATCACTAATGGACACAATTCCCTTGATCATGGATTTTTCCTGATTGGTGAAACCCTTAAATTTGAGAATAGACTTGATACGCCTCAATTTCTCTTTTTGCTTGTTCTTACTTTTAAATAAGTTTTTTAAAAATCCCATAAATAGCAACCTCGTTTAATTTGAAATGATTTAAAATTTTTTTTTGCTTTTGATAAACTTTCCTAAGCGACTGCTCATCATAATCATGCTTCATTCCGTAAAGGTGAAGTAGCCCATGCAACAAGGTTTCATAGAAAAGTTGGATAGGATTAATGCAGTCTTTAAAGGCATAAATTAAAATTTTCCGAGGGCAAAGCAACACTTCCCCAGAAATTGTTTTTTTTTGTTCTTGATCAATTCGTTTATTTCTAATATGGTCAAAGAAAAGAAAAGTCAAAACATCCGTAGCTTGATTTTTTTTCAAATACTTCCTATTGAGTAACTTTATTTCTTCTTCTCCCATTAAAACCACATTCACATCTTGATAAACTTTGGAGTGGGTTTTTGACAGATAATTTAGAAATTCTTTGGTTTGTTTTCGAATAACTTGTAAATGTTTTTTCTCAAATTTAAAGTTCGTTTGATTAATAACTTCTATCAAAATTTTTTACTTCTTGCTAAACCACCTAAACTTTTTTAAGTGCCTGCAAAATATCCGCTATGAGATCATCACAATCCTCAATACCAACTGACAGACGAATTTGGTTTTCATCAATTTCCATTTTTTCTCTCTCCTTGACCCCCATTTCATAAAAGATCGTTTGTGCAACTGGTATAGCTAAGGTGCGGGTATCTCCCAAATGACTAGATCTTAAAATAACTTTCAAAGCATTTAAAAATTGATAAACTTTTGTTTTGCCTCTGGGCTTTTCTTTGAGATTAAAGGACATAATAGCACCCGGTCCACCGTATTGTTTTTTAACCAATTGACTTTGAGGATGATTAGTCAATCCAGGATAATAAACATATTTAATCTTAGGATGCTCACACAAAACCTTAGCTATTTTTTTTGCATTTTCTATATGTCTTTCCATTCTAAGGATTAGGGTTTCAGAGCCAAGAGATATTAAGTGAGCAGCGTAGGGAGATAAGGTCCCTCCCATGTCTCTCATACCTTTTTTTCTCACTTGATTCATTAAACAGTCTTCACCTTTTTTTTTGTAAACAGAAAGGATATTCTCATCTTTCACCCCTTTAAAATTGCCAAGATCAGTTAAACTTCCTCCCAATACCGTGCCATGACCCGAAATGTATTTAGAAAGAGAGTTGACACTGAAAGTGAATCCTTGATGCTTAGGCAAATACAGGTGGGGTGTTGTCATGGTGTTATCAATTATTGAAATAATTTTTCTTTTAGAATGTTTTTTCAATACATGAGCAATGCTTTCCAAATCAGGCACCTGTACTCCAGGATTAGCAATGGTTTCAGTGAAAAAAAATTTGGTGTGGGGTTTGATCGCTCTTTGCACTTCCTTTGCTTGAGTGACATCAACAAAATCAACTTCAAAGCCTAATCGTACAAGTGTTTGAAAAAGACTAAGTGTGTTACCAAACAAGTATCGACTAACCACTAAGTGGTCTCCTTGTTTGATCAAAGAAAACAAGGTCGAAGAGATCGCCGATAACCCTGTAGCAAAAACCAAAGTAGATATTCCCTGCTCCATCATCGTGATCTTTTCTTCTAAAGCTTTAACGGTAGGACTTGAATTGCGGGAATAGGCATAACCACTGCTCTTGTCTTGAAAAACATTGATAAGTTGATTAACAGTAGAGTAAGCGAAGGTAACCGAAGGCTGAATCGATTCATGGATTGCCCCGTGCTGAGTGCCACGATCCCAACAATAGTGAAGGTTATTAGTTGTCAAACCTCTTGAATTTTTCTCTTTCTTTTTGGTCTTTACCATTTTTAAACCTTCTATTCTCCTAATAAAGAGCAATTCATTATAACATTAAAAACATCAATTTTTAACCTGTCACATTAATCATTTGACATTTCCTCTATTTCTTGTTTGAGGAATTCATTCCAATTTTTCAAATCAAGGTGTTTAGCAGTAATGAATAAATCTTTATCACCTCGACCTGAGATATGAACAACCATACTTTTTTCGCGAGGCATGTTCTTTGCTAAACGGATGGCACCCGCTACAGCATGAGAAGATTCCATCGCAGGAATAACACCTTCCGTTTTAATCAACAATTTAAAAGCATCCAAGGCTTCTTGGTCAGTTGCTCGCATGAATTCCACTCTTTTTTGATCATGAAGATATGCTAATTCTGGAGAAATTCCCCCATAGTCAAGACCTGCCGAAATGGAATGGGTTTGAGATAGTTGTCCTTCCTCATTTTGAATGAAATAAGATTTGTAACCTTGTGCAATTCCTATTTTTGGATGGAGGAATCGAGAAGCATGTTCTCCCATTTCCTCTCCTCGACCTCCAGCCTCCACCCCAATTAGTTTTACATCCTCATCAATGAATGAATGAAAAATTCCTAAGGAGTTTGATCCTCCACCCACACAAGCAATAATTAAATCAGGCAATTTTCCCGTCAAACCATTGAACTGTTCTTTAACCTCCCTGCCAATAATGCTTTGAAAATCTCTCACGATGGTGGGATAGGGATGAGGTCCAAGGGCTGAACCAATGATGTAGTGACAATCATCTAAATGCTCAATCCAGTCTTTAAGGGCTGCATTAACTGCATCCTTTAAGGTTCGGGTACCTTCTTTAACAGCCATTACTTTGGTGCCCAGCAATTTCATGTTGTAAACATTGGGATATTGTCTTTTCATGTCCACCTCGCCCATGAAAACTCGACACCCCATTTGAGATCTTGCTGCTGCAGTGGAGGTCGCCAAACCATGTTGCCCAGCTCCTGTTTCAGCAATGAGTGTTTTTTTTTGCATTCTTTGAGCGAGCAATGACTGCCCTAAAGCATTATTTAATTTATGGGCACCTGTATGAAGAAGACCTTCATTTTTTATATAGATTTTTGCTCCTCCTAAATGGTCACTAAGGCTTTTAGCAAAAAACAATGGAGTAGGTCTACCAGCATAATCCAACAACTCAATAAATTTTTTCTTGAAACCTGGGTCGTTAATCGCATCAAGATAAACTTCTTCCAATTGCTTAAGGGCTGACATTAATAACTCAGGAACAAAAGCTCCCCCATAGGATCCGAAATAAGAAGGTAGAAATTTTTTCTTTGAATTAAGATGATCTGGTTGCAATATAAAATAATTTTTTGAAAAATTAAATTTTTAAAAAAGTCAGGTGGTTCAATGAAATGTCAAAAAATATATTAGAAGCTGTAAGATTTCAACAATTATTTTTATTAATGATCATTAACTTCTTCATACAATTCTTCGTATTGATTAACAATCTTTTCAAGAAATTCATTTTTCAGTTCTACTTGATGCACATTCTCTTTTATTTCTTCTAAAAGTGATTTTGCCTCTTGTTTTTGACCACTAGCTAACATGGTCCGAGCGATGTCAAGATTGGCATCCACTAAGGCAGCAGGCTTAGTTAATGGGTGTTCTTGAAGCAATTCTTTCATCTCTGTAAAAGTACTCATTGCACCTTTATAGTCTCCTACACCTACTTGAGCTTTACCTAAATACCTTCTTATGTTGATAGAAGAGGGACTTTCCTCAAGCATTTCAAACCCTTTATCAATTGCTTTCTGATACTTTTGATCAACCAGATAAATTCTTACTAGTGCAAAGCTCGCTTCCAATGTGGTGTACTTGCCTTTCTCAATAGCAATAAGAATTTTATCGATACCATTTTCTTTGCTTTTATTGCCACCCCCTAGCCAAAAGAATTTATCCGTGTAGTAAGCCTTCCAAAAATCAAAGCTACCCGTTCCAAAATAGTTGTCATAAATTTCGGGGTTTAATTCAATAGCTTTAAGTAATTGATAATTACCCCTTACCCCGTCAGCAAAGGCAGAAAAAAAGTTTCCCGCCAAACTATGATAAATACCTCTAAACCGCTTCGTGGATTAAGTATGAAACTAATTGAAAAAACAATAATGATAAATTTAAATGTTGATTTCAAAAAGGTTTTTTTATCCAGTCAACAATTTTTTTAAATTTTTTATTAAAATTTTGACAAATATTTTACAATGCTTTGTATTAGCATTAAAATGGGATATATTTACTAGAAAATAATTTAATTTTATTAAAATATAAATGTTATGAAAAAATTATGCTTATTTCTTTTATCCAGCTTGTTCATTATTGCTTCCACTGCTGCTTGCTCTGATTCAACAACTTCAACTAGGTCAAAGAACATTGGTCAATACTGCTATAGACAGTGACCCTACGACCAGTGATATTTCCAGCCTTGTTACTGATATGAGTAGCCTTTTTCAAAGCAAGTCCACTTTTAATGGGGATATCTCTCTGGAATACGGCTAATGTCACAAATATGCAGAGTATGTTTGAGAGTGCGTCAGCTTTCAATTAGGCAATTGGAATCACTGCTAATGTCACATTTGGGTAGTTTCCAATGCTTCTAAAAATTCACTGTTTTTTGCTTGACCTTAAATCAAGACATAGGCAATTGGAATACTGAAATAATCGTCCACTCGAAAATCAAGTTCGCTTGTCACATCTATGGATTAATGGTTTATGCCAGAATTGATGAAACTAGGCAATTGGAATAAAACAGATAATGATAATTTAGGGATGCCAGAGCTTTCAATCAAAACATAGGCAATTGGATTTGCTAAAAAATAACAATATGAAGCAGATTTTCAGTATGCGAATGCATTTACTATTTTATCAATCAATTGGAATACTGCTAATGTCACAGATATAGAGTATGTTCAGTCTTTATCTATTTGTGGGATGTAACCATGCGTAACAAAATTTTTGTTTTGGCGCTTCTGCTTGGACTTTGGATTGCCTACCCAGGCTAGTTGTTTACTAACTGATAATATTTTTGCTATTAAATGCTCTACAAA
Organism: Ylistrum balloti; assembly: GCF_031769215.1. NCBI lineage: Eukaryota > Metazoa > Mollusca > Bivalvia > Pectinida > Pectinidae > Ylistrum > Ylistrum balloti. The sequence goes on along the minus strand of NW_026783210.1, from coordinate 39,336 downwards.
AATTTGATAATATTTGTTATATTTAGGTTATAATTAAAATATAATATGAGGTACCTTATGAAAAAATTCTGCTTATTTCTTTTATCCTTCTTGTTCATTATTGCTTCCACTGTTGCTTGCTCTGATTCAACAACTTCAACTATTGATAACTCAGCTTGTCCAACTACTGGCTATTCTCATTACCCAACCAACAAGGCTGCTTTACAAACTTTGGTTGATACCGCTATAGCCAGCAACCCTACGACCAGTTTAAATGATATTTCCACTTGCCTTGTTACTGATATGAGTAGCCTTTTTCAAAGCAAGTCCACTTTTAATGGGGATATCTCTCAATGGAATACTGCTAAGGTCACAAATATGCAGAGGATGTTTCAGACTGCGTCAGCTTTCAATCAAAACATAGGCAATTGGAATACGGCTAATGTCACAAATATGCAGAATATGTTTCAGTCTGCAAGAGCTTTCAATCAAGACATAGGCAATTGGAATACTGCTAATGTCACATCTATGCAGAATATGTTTGACTCTGCGACAAATTTCAATCAAGACATAGGCAATTGGAATACTGCTAATGTCACATCTATGCAGAATATGTTTAGGAATGCGACAAATTTCAACCAAAATATAGGCAGTTGGAATACTGCTAATGTTACAAATATGACTTGGATGTTTGATAATGCGAGAGCTTTCAATCAAGACATAGGCAATTGGAATACTGCTAATGTCACAGATATGCATAGGATGTTTGTAGCTGCGGGTGCTTTCAATCAAGACATAGGCAATTGGAATACTGCTAATGTCATAAATATGCAGCAGATGTTTCAGGAGGCGAATACTTTCAATCAAGACATAGGCAATTGGAATACTGCTAATGTCATAAATATGCAGAGTATGTTTGGGGGTGCAACAGCTTTCAATCAAGATTTATCTGGCTGGGATGTAACCTCCGTAACATCTTCTAGTAATTTTTGTTTTGGCGCTTCTGCTTGGACGCAACCTAAACCCAGCTTTGGATCTCCGCCTACCCAGGCTAGTTGTTAATACCCAACAATAACTGATAATATTTTTGCTATCCAGTTAAAGAACAAAAAAAATCTACAAAAATTTATTTTTATAATATTTGTTATATTTAGGTTATACATTTTAAGATACATTATTAGTATCTAATTAGTATGTAAAATGTATCTAATTTAATGTATGCAATTTAATTTTATTAAAATATAATATGAGGTACCTTATGAAAAAATTATGCTTATTTCTTTTATTGTTCTTGTTCATTATTGCTTCCACTGTTGCTTGCTCTGATTCAACAACTTCAACTACAACTATTGATAACTCAGCTTGTCCAACTACTGGCTATTCTCATTACCCAACCAACAAGGCTGCTTTACAAACTTTGGTTGATACTGCTATAGCCAGCAACCCTACGACCAACTTAAACCATATTTCCACTTGCCTTGTTACAGATATGAATAGCCTTTTTGAAAGTAAGACCAATTTTAATGGGGATATCTCTCAATGGGATACTGCTAATGTCACATCTATGCAGAGTATGTTTAACAGTGCGCTAGCTTTCAATCAAGACATAACCAATTGGAATACTGCTAATGTCACATCTATGCAGAGTATGTTTAGGGAAGCTAGAGCTTTCAATCAAGACATAGGCAATTGGAATACGGCTAATGTCTCAACTATGCGGAGTATGTTTAACAATGCGAATGATTTCAATCAAGACATAGGCAATTGGAATACTGCTAATGTTACAACTATGCAGAGCATGTTTCAGTCTGCGATAGCTTTCAATCAAAACATAGGCAATTGGAATACTGCTAATGTCACAACTATGCAGAGTATGTTTCAGGTTGCGTCAGCTTTCAATCAAAACATAGGCAATTGGAATACTGCTAATGTCACAACTATGCAGAGTATGTTTCACCTTGAGCTTTCAATTTTATCTGGCTGGGATGTAACAGTAATTTTTGTTTTGGTACTATTGCTTGGACGCAACCTAAACCCAGCTTTGGCCTAATAGTTTTAATACCCAACAATATACCCAACAATAATTGATAATATTTTTGCTATTCAGTTAAAGAATAAAAATATTATTTTTATAATATTTTTTGTATTTAAGTTATAATTAAGATACATTATTAGTATCTAATTAGTATTAAAATGTATATAATTTAATTATTAAAATATAATATGAGGTACCTTATGAAAAAATTATGCTTATTCCTTTTATCCTTCTTGTTCATTATTGCATCCACTGCTGCTTGCTCTGATTCAACAACTTCAACTACAACTATTAATAACTCACTTAATTGTCCAACTACTGGCTATTCTCATTACCCTACAAACAGGACAGAGTTAAAATCATTGGTTGATACTGCTATAGCCAGCAACCCGACGACCAACTTAAACCATATTTCCACTTGCCTTGTTACTGATATGAGTAGCCTTTTTCAAGGCAAGACCACTTTTAATGGGGATATCTCTCAATGGAATACTGCTAATGTCACAGATATGCAGAGTATGTTTAACCTTGCGACATCTTTCAATCAAAACATAACCAATTGGAATACTGCTAATGTCACAGATATGCATAATATGTTTCGGACTGCGCAAGCTTTCAATCAAAACATAGGCAATTGGAATACTGCTAATGTCACAGATATGAAGCAGATGTTTCAGTATGCGAATGCTTTCAATCAAGACATAGGCAGTTGGAATACTGCTAATGTCACAAATATGCTGCAGATGTTTACTACTGCGACAGCTTTCAATCAAGATTTATCTGGCTGGGATGTAACCTCCGTAACATCTTATACTAATTTTTGTAGTGCCGCTTCTGCTTGGACGCAACCCAAACCCAGCTTTGGATCTCCGCCTACCCAGCCTAGTTGTTAATACCCAACAATATACCCAACAATAATTGATAATATTTTTGCTATCCAGTTAAAGGATAAAAAATCTAAAAAAATTATTTTTATAATATTTGTTATATTTAGGTTATAATTAAAATAAAATATGAGGTACCTTATGAAAAAATTATCCTTATTCCTTATATCCTTCTTGTTCATTATTGCTTTCACTGTTGCTTGCTCTGATTCAACAACTTCAACTATTGATAACTCAGTTTGTCCAACTACTGGCTATTCTCATTACCCTACAAACAGGGCAGAGTTAAAATCATTGGTTGATACTGCTATAGACAGCAACCCTACGACCAACTTAAACCATATTTCCACTTGCCTTGTTACTGATATGAGTAGCCTTTTTCAAGCCAAGATCTCTTTTAATGGGGATATCTCTCAATGGAATACTGCTAAGGTCACAAATATGCAGAGTATGTTTGAGAGTGCGTCAGCTTTCAATCAAAACATAGGCAATTGGAATACTGCTAATGTCACAAATATGCAGAATATGTTTCAGTCTGCAAGAGCTTTCAATCAAGACATAGGCAATTGGAATACTGCTAATGTCACATCTATGCAGAATATGTTTGACTCTGCGACAAATTTCAATCAAGACATAGGCAATTGGAATACTGCTAATGTCACATCTATGGAGAGTATGTTTCAGACTGCGAATGCTTTCAATCAAAACATAGGCAATTGGAATACTGCTAATGTCTCAACTATGCAGAGTATGTTTTTTAGAGCAACAGATTTCAATCAAGACATAGGCAATTGGAATACTGCTAATGTCACAAATATGCAGAATATGTTTGACTCTGCGACAGCTTTCAATCAAGACATAGGCAATTGGAATACTGCTAATGTCTCAACTATGCAGAGTATGTTTCAGTCTGCGGCAGCTTTCAATCAAGACATAGGCAATTGGAATACTGCTAATGTCTCAACTATGCAGAGTATGTTTGAGGTTGCGGGTGCTTTCAATCAAGATTTATCTGGCTGGATTATAACCTCCGTAACATCTTATACTAGTTTTTGTTTTGGCGCTTCTGCTTGGTCGCTATCCAAACCTAACTTTGCCGACTCGACTACTATAGGTTGTTAATACCCAATAATATACCTAACAATAATTGATAATATTTTTGCTATCCAGTTAAAGAACAAAAAAATCTAAAAAAATTATTTTTATAATATTTGTTATATTTAGGTTATAATTAAAATATAATATGTAGGTATGTAAAATCCTCTAATTTAATGTACATAAAATTTTATTAAAATATAATATGAGGTACCTTATGAAAAAATTATGCTTATTTCTTTTATCCTTCTTGTTCATTATTGCTTCCACTGCTGCTTGCTCTGATTCAACAACTTCAACTTCAACTATTGATAACTCAGTTTGTCCAACTACTGGCTATTCTCATTACCCTACAAACAAGGCTGCTTTACAAACTTTGGTTGATACTGCTATAGCCAGCAATCCTACGACCAGTTTAAATGATATTTCCACTTGCCTTGTTACTGATATGAGTAGCCTTTTTGAAAGTAAGACCACTTTTAATGGGGATATCTCTCAATGGAATACGGCTAATGTCACAAATATGCATAGTATGTTTCAGGCTGCGACAAATTTCAACCAAAATATAGGCAGTTGGAATACTGCTAATGTCACATCTATGCAGAATATGTTTTTAAATGCGAGTGCTTTCGATCAAGACATAGGCAATTTCAATCAATACATAGGCAATTGGAATACTTCTAATGTCACATCTATGGAGAGGATGTTTGCTAATGCGACAGCTTTCAATCAAGACATAGGCAATTGGAATACTGATAATGTCACAAATATGACTATGATGTTTTGGTCTGCAGTAGCTTTCAATAAAAATATTACCAATTGGAATACTGATAATGTCACAGATATGAGTCAGATGTTTCGGTCTGCGACAGCTTTCAATCAAGATATAGGCAATTGGAATACTGATAATGTCACAAATATGACTATGATGTTTTTTGAAGCAAGCACTTTTAATCAAGACATAAGCAGTTGGAGTACTGCTAATGTCACAGATATGGAGGGGATGTTTCAGTCTGCAACAGCTTTCAATCAAGACATAGGCAATTGGAATACTGATAATGTCTCACTATATGGAGGATATGTTTGCTGGTGCGCGACAGCTTTCAATCAAGACATAGGCAATTGGAATACTGCTAATGTCACATATGCAGAGGATGTTTCAGTCTGCGAAGCAGCTTTCAATCAAGACATAGGCAATTGGAATACTGCTAATGTCACATCTATGCAGCAGATGTTTTCTTTTGCGTCAGCTTTCAATCAAGACATAGGCAATTGGAATACTGCTAATGTCACATCTATGCAGAGGATGTTTCAGTCTGCGACAGCTTTCAATCAAGACATAGGCAGTTGGAATACTGCTAATGTCACATCTATGCATAGTATGTTTCAGTCTGCGACAGATTTCGATCAAGATTTATCTGGCTGGAATACATCCTCCGTAACATCTTATACTAATTTTTGTACTGGAGCTACTTCTTGGTCGCTAACCAACAGACCCAACTTTGGATCTACTCCTACCCAGCCTAGTTGTTAATACCCAATAATATACCCAACAATAATTGATAATATTTTTGCTATCCAGTTAAAGAATAAAAATATTAAAGAAATTATTTATAATATTTTTTGTATTTAGGTTAAAATAAGGATATATATATTAGTATCTAAAATGTATGTAATTTATAATATTTGTATATAGTTTAAAAATTTTATTCTTATTATCTCTCTTATGATTCATTATTGCTTCCTTCTTTTAATCCTTATGTTCATTATTGCTTCCACTGGGAGTAGTTGCAACTCAACTGATAACAACAACTTCAACTTCAACTATTGATAACTCAGTTTGTCCAACTACTGGCTATTCTCATTACCCAACCAACAAGGCTGCTTTACAAACATTGGTTGATCAGGCTATAGCCAGTAACCCGACGACCAACTTAAACCATATTTCCACTTGCCTTGTTACTGATATGAGTAGCCTTTTTCAAGGCAAGACCAATTTTAATGGGGATATCTCTCAATGGAATACTGCTAATGTCACAACTATGCAGAGTATGTTTGATTTTGCGACAGATTTCAATCAAGACATAGGCAGTTGGAATACTGCTAATGTCACAGATATGAAGTATATGTTTGCTAATGCGACAGATTTCAATCAAGACATAGGCAGTTGGAATACTTCTAATGTCACAGATATGCAATATATGTTTAGCAAAGCGACAGATTTCGATCAAGACATAGGCAGTTGGAAGACTGATAATGTCACAACTATGCAATATATGTTTTGGGAGACCACAGCTTTCAATCAAGACATAGGCAGTTGGAAGACTGATAATGTCACAACTATGCAATATATGTTTTGGAAGGCCACAGCTTTCAATCAAGATTTATCGAGCTGGAATACATCCTCCATAATGTATTATGCTGGTTTTTGTTTTGGCGCTTCTGATTGGACGCTATCCAAACCTAACTTTGACCCTTCAACTACTATGGGTTGTTAATACCCAAACAATATACCCAACAATAATTGATAATATTTTTGCTATCCAGTTAAAGGATAAAAGTCTAAAAAAATTTATTTTTATTTCTTAAATCAATTTAAACAACAATCTTTCAATTTTATTATTAAAATTTAATAGTTTTTACTTATATTTTTACAATATTTTTTGTATTTAGGTTACAATTAAGATATATATATATATATACTAGAATTTAGTTTAAAGTGTTCGTATACAAAATAATAGCTCTTTAATATGTATTCTAGTTTAATTTTATTAAAATATAATATGAGGTACCTTATGAAAAAATTATGCTTATTCCTTTTATCCTTCTTGTTCATTATTGCTTTCACTGCTTGCAATTTTATTCCTCAAATTGAAAAATCAACAACAACTGAGAGTAGTTCAACAACTTCAGGGAGTAGTTCAACAACTTCAGGGAGTGATTCAACAACTTCAGGGAGTGATTCAACAACTTCAACTAATGACAACTCACATGGAAGTGATTCAACAACTTCAACTAATGATAACTCACATGGAAGTGATTCAACAACTTCAACTAATGATAACTCAATTAATTGTCCAACTACCGGCTATTCTCATTACCCTACAGGCAGGGCAGATTTACAAGTATTGGTTAATCAGGCGATAGACGATAACCCTACTGCCAACTTAAATCATATTTCCACTTGCCTTGTTACTGATATGAGTAGCCTTTTTCAAGGTAAGACCACTTTTAATGGGGATATCTCCCAATGGAATACTGCTAATGTCACAACTATGCAGAATATGTTTGATTTTGCAACAGCTTTCAATCAAGACATAGGCAGTTGGAATACTGCTAATGTCACAGATATGCAGTATATGTTTGCTAATGCCACGGCTTTCAATCAAGACATAGGCAATTGGAATACTGCTAATGTCACAACTATGAAGTATATGTTTGCTAATGCGACATTCAATCAAGACATAGGCAGTTGGAATACTGCTAATGTCACAGATATGAGGCATATGTTTGCTAATGCGACATTCAATCAAGACATAAGCAATTGGAATACTGCTAATGTCACAGATATGCAACATATGTTTCAGTCTGCGACAGTTTTTAATCAAGACATAGCCAATTGGAATACTGCTAATGTTACAGACATGAGGCATATGTTTAGGGAGGCCACAGCTTTCAATCAAGATTTATCCAGCTGGAATACATCCTCCATAATGTATTATGCTGATTTTTGTAGTGACGCTTCTTCTTGGACGCAACCCAGACCTAACTTTGGATCTACTATGACCAGTTGTCAATAACCAAACAATAGCTGATAATATTTTTGCTATCCAGTTAAAGAAAAAAAATATTCATTTCATAAAAGGTTTTTTTTAATTTACTATTTTATTAAAATTTAATAGTTTTTACTTATATTTTTACAATATTTTTTGTATTTAGGTTAAAATTAAGATATATATATACTAATATTTAGTTTAAAGTGTTCGTATACAAAATAATAGCTCTTTAATATACATTCTAGTTTAATTTTATTTAAAATATAATATTTAAGCTACCCTATGAAAAAATTCTCCTTATTTCTTTTATCCTTCTTATTCATTATTGCTACCACCGTTGCTTGCTTTATTTCAATAACTCCACCTACAAACTCACTTAATTGTCCAACTACTGGTTATTCTCATTACCCAACAAGTAGGACTGCTTTACAAACATTGGTTGATCAGGCCATAGCCAGCAATCCTACGACCAACTTAAATCATATTTCCACTTGCCTTATTACTGATATGAGTGGTCTATTTCAAAGTAAGACCAGTTTTAATGGGGATATCTCTCAGTGGAATACTGCTAAGGTCACAAACATGCAGAGGATGTTTCAGTCTGCATCCTCTTTCAACCAAGACATAGGCAGTTGGAATACTGATAATGTCACAACTATGCAGAGGATGTTTAGTCAGGCGACAGTTTTCAACCAAGACATAGGCAGTTGGAATACTGCTAATGTCACAGATATGTATTATATGTTTTATCAGGCGATATCTTTTAACCAAAATTTATCTAGCTGGAATACTGCTAAGGTCACAAACATGCAGAGGATGTTTAATCAGGCGGAAGCTTTCAATCAAGACATAAGCAGTTGGAATACTGCTAATGTCACAGATATGCAATATATGTTTGCTAATGCGATAAATTTCAATCAAGATTTATCTGGCTGGGATGTAAACAATGTAGAACATTATAATAGTTTTTGTTTTCCTGCTTATTCTTGGCAGAAACCTAGACCCAGCTTTAGCTTTGGATCTTCGTCTACTCAGCAGCCTATTTGTCGATAACCAAACAATAACTGATAATATTTTTGCTATCCAGCTAAAGGGCAAAAATATTCATTTCATAAAAGGACTTTTTTATTTTTTAATTTACTACTTTATTAAAATTTAATAGTTTTTACTTATATTTTTACAATATTTTTTGTATTTAGGTTAAAATTAAGATATATATATATACTAATATTTAGTTTAAAGTGTTCGTATACAAAATAATAGCTCTTTAATATACATTCTAGTTTAATTTTATTTAAAATATAATATTTAAGCTACCCTATGAAAAAATTCTCCTTATTTCTTTTATCCTTCTTATTCATTATTGCTTCCACTGCTTGTAATGTTATTCCAATTAAGATTCCAACAACTACAACTAATGATAACTCACTTAATTGTCCAACTACTGGTTATTCTCATTACCCAGCAGACAAAGCTGCTTTAAAAACATTGGTTGATCAGGCTATAGCCAGTAACCCTAGGACCAATTTAAATCATATTTCCACTTGCCTTATTACAGATATGAGTGGTCTTTTTCAAAATACCAATTTTAACGGGGATATCTCTCAATGGAATACTGCTAATGTCACAAATATGGATAGTATGTTTAGGCAGGCCACAGCTTTCAATCAAGACATAGGCAATTGGAATACTGCTAATGTCACATCTATGCATAGTATGTTTCAGTCTGCGACAGCTTTCAATCAAGACATAGCCAATTGGAATACTGCTAATGTCACATCTATGCATGAGATGTTTCAGCAGGCGACAGCTTTCAATCAAAACATAGGCCGTTGGAATACTGCTAAGGTCATCGCTATGAGTCATATGTTTCTGATTGCGTCAGCTTTCAATCAAGACATAGGCAATTGGAATACTGCTAATGTCACAACTATGCAACAGATGTTTCAGTATGCGTCAGCTTTCAATCAAAATATAACCAATTGGAATACTGATAATGTCACAACTATGAAGAAGATGTTTCAGTATGCGACAAATTTCAACCAAAACATAGGCAGTTGGAATACTGCTAAGGTCACATCTATGCATGAGATGTTTGATAATGCGACAACTTTCAATCAAAATTTATCTGGCTGGAATGTAAGCAATGTAACATCTTATAATAGTTTTTGTAATGGAGCTACTGCTTGGTTGCTATCCAAACCTAACTTTGCCTCCTCGGCTACTATGGGTTGTTAATACCCAATAATAGCTGATAATATTTTTGCTATCCAGTTAAAGAATAAAAAAAATCTAAAAAAATTTTTTTACAATATTTTTTTTATTTAAGTTAAAATTAAGATATATTTACTAATATTTAGTTTAAAGTGTTCGTATACAAAATAATAGCTCTTTAATATGTATTCTAGTTTAATTTTATTAAAATATAATATGTGATAGCTTATGAAAAAATTCTCCTTATTTCTTTTATCCTTCTTGTTCATTATTGCTTCCACTGTTGCTTGCTTTTTTGATGAAGCAATTCCACCTACAACTATTGATAACTCAGCTTGTCCAACTACTGGTTATTCTCATTACCCAACAAACAAGGTTGCTTTACAAACATTGGTTGATCAGGCTATAATCAGTAACCCTACGACCAACTTAAATCATATTTCCACTTGCCTTATTACTGATATGAGTGATCTTTTTCAAAATACCACTTTTAATGGGGATATCTCTCAATGGAATACTGCTAAGGTCACAAATATGCAGAGGATGTTTAAGGAGGCCAGAGCTTTCAATAAAGACATAGGCAGTTGGAATACTGCTAAGGTCACATCTATGCAGCATATGTTTCAGTTTGCAGGAAATTTCAATCAAGATATAGGCAGCTGGAATACTGCTAATGTCACAAATATGCAGCATATGTTTCAGTTTGCAGGAAATTTCAATCAAGATATAGGCAGCTGGAATACTGCTAATGTCACAAATATGCAACATATGTTTCAGTTTGCAGGAAATTTCAATCAAGATATAGGCAGTTGGAATACTGCCAAGGTCACAAATATGCAGAGTATGTTTCAGTCTGCGACAAATTTCAATCAAGACATAGGCAGTTGGAATACTGCTAAGGTCGTAGACATGAATAGTATGTTTTATGATGCAAATGCTTTCAATCAAGACATAGGCAGTTGGAATACTGCTAATGTCACAACTATGCAGCATATGTTTCGGTCTGCAAGAGCTTTCAATCAAAACATAGGCAGTTGGAATACTGCTAATGTCTCAACTATGCATAGTATGTTTCGGTCTGCGACAAATTTCAATCAAAACATAGGCAATTGGAATACTGCTAATGTCTCAACTATGCAGAGTATGTTTCAGCTTGCGTCAGCTTTCACTCAAAACATAGGTAATTGGAATACTGCTAATGTCTCAACTATGCAGAGTATGTTTCAGTCTGCAAGAGCTTTTAATCAAAATTTATCTCCCTGGAATACAGCCTCTGTAACAACTTTTGGTGATTTTTGTGCTGACGCTACTGCTTGGACGCAACCTAGACCCAGCTTTGCCAACTTTGGTGGAATCACGCCTAGTTGTTAATACCCAACAATAACTGATAATATTTTTGCTATCCAGTTAAAGAATAAAAAAAATCTAAAAAAATTTATTTTTACAATATTTTTTGTATTTAGGTTAAAATTAAGATACATTTTAAGATACATTATTAGTATGTAAAATGTATGTAATTTAATTTTATTAAAATATAATATGAGGCACCTTATGAAAAAATTATGCTTATTTCTTTTATCCTTCTTGTTCATTATTGTTTTCACTGTTGCTTGCTTTTTTGATGAAGTAACTGCACCTACAACTATTACAAATAATGATAGCACAACTGATAACTCAGTTTGTCCAACTACTGGCTATTCTCATTACCCAACAAACAAGGTTGCTTTACAAACATTGGTTGATCAGGCTATAGCCAATAGCCCTACGACCAGTTTAAATGATATTTCCACTTGCCTTATTACTGATATGAGTGGTCTTTTTCAAAGTAAGACCACTTTTAATGGGGATATCTCTCAATGGAATACTGCTAATGTCTCAACTATGCAGAGTATGTTTCAGTCTGCATCAGCTTTCAATCAAGACATAGGCAATTGGAATACTGCTAATGTCTCAACTATGCAGAGTATGTTTCAGTCTGCATCAGCTTTCAATCAAGATTTATCTCGAAGTTGAATACTGTCACAAATATGGAACAATTTTTGGTGAATCAAGACATAGCCAATTGGAATACTGCTAATGTCTAACGCTACTGTTTGGACCCAAAACAGACCTGCCTTTGGAAATAATCCCCCTCTTATGCCTAGTTGTTAATACCCAACAATAACTGACAATATTTTTGCTATCCAGTTTAAGAATAAAAAAAATCTAAAATTTAAATTATTTTTATTTCTTAATATCTATTTGTTATATTTTTTAGGTTGTTAAAATTAATATTTTTGCTATCCAGTTAAAGAACAAAAAAAATCTTTATTTTTATAATATTTTTTGTATTTAGGTTAAAATTAAGATACATTTTAAGATACATTATTAGTATGTAAAATGTATGTAATTTAATTTTATTAAAAAATAATATGAGGTACCTTATGAAAAAATTATGCTTATTTCTTTTATCCTTCTTGTTCATTATTGCTTCCACTGCTGCTTGCTCTGATTCAACAACTTCAACTATTGATAACTCAGCTTGTCCAACTACTGGCTATTCTCATTACCCTACAAACAGGACAGAGTTAAAAACACTGGTTGATACTGCTATAGCCAACAATACTGCCAACTTAAACCATATTTCCACTTGCCTTGTTACTGATATGAGTAGCCTTTTTCAAAGCGGGGGCACTTTTAATGGGAATATCTCTCAATGGAATACGGCTAATGTCACAGATATGAATCATATGTTTGATCGGGCGACAGATTTCAATCAAGACATAGGCAATTGGAATACTGCTAAGGTCACAAATATGCATAAGATGTTTCTGTCTGCGACAGCTTTCAATCAAAACATAGGCAGGTGGAATACGGCTAATGTCACAGATATGCAGAATATGTTTCGGACTGCGAGAGCTTTCAATCAAGACATAGGCAATTGGAATACCGCTAATGTCACAAATATGCATAAGATGTTTAATCAGGCGATAGATTTCAATCAAGACATAGGCAATTGGAATACTGCTAATGTCACAGATATGAGTGGGATGTTTCTGGATGCGAGAGATTTCAATCAAAACATAGGCAATTGGAATACTGCTAATGTCACAGATATGAATCATATGTTTGCTGTTACGACAGATTTCAATCAAGACATATCTTTCAAAGAAGGCACGGATAGTTGGAATACTGCTAATGTCACAAATATGCAGAATATGTTTTATCAGGCGACAGATTTCAACCAAAATATAGGCAATTGGAATACTGCTAATGTCACAGATATGAGTGGGATGTTTCAGCTTGCGGAAGATTTCGATCAAGATTTATCTGGATGGAGTGTAAGCAATGTAACATCTTATAATGGTTTTTGTACTGGAGCTTCTGCTTGGTCAACCAACAGACCCAGCTTTGGATCTACGCCTACCCAGCCTAGTTGTTAATACCCAACAATAATTGATAATATTTTTGCTATCCAGTTAAAGAACAAAAAAAATCTAAAGAAATTATTTTTACAATATTTTTTGTATTTAGTTTATAATTAAGATACATTTTAAGATACATTATTAGTATCTAATTAGTATGTAAAATGTATGTAATTTAATTTTATTAAAATATAATATGGGGTACCTTATGAAAAAATTATACTTATTTCTTTTATCCTTCTTGTTCATTATTGCATCCACTGTTGCTTGCTCTGATTCAACAACTTCAACTTCAACTATTGATAACTCAGCTTGTCCAACTACTGGCTATTCTCATTACCCTACAAACAGGGCAGAGTTAAAATCATTGGTTGATACTGCTATAGCCAGCAACTCGATGACCAACTTAAATCATATTTCCACTTGCCTTGTTACAGATATGAGTGGTCTTTTTAAAAGCAAGGGCACTTTTAATGGGGATATCTCTCAATGGAATACTGCTAATGTCACATCTATGCGTGAGATGTTTGAGCAGGCGCTAGCTTTCAATCAAAACATAGGCAATTGGAATACTGCTAATGTCACAAATATGCAGAGGATGTTTGTTGCTGCGGCAGCTTTCAATCAAGACATAGGCAATTGGAATACTGCTAATGTCACAGATATGCAGAATATGTTTTGGTCTGCAAGCGCTTTCAATCAAGACATAGGCAATTGGAATACTGCTAATGTCACATCTATGCAGAGTATGTTTTTGTCTGCGTCAGCTTTCAATCAAGACATAGGCAGGTGGGATACTGCTAATGTCACATCTATGCAGAGTATGTTTATAGGTGTAACAGCTTTCAATCACGACATAGGCAATTGGGATACGGCTAATGTCACAACTATGAATAGTATGTTTGACGGTGCGACAAATTTCAATCAAAACATAGGCAGTTGGAATACTGCTAATGTCACAAATATGCGTGAGATGTTTGCTAATGCGACAGCTTTCAATCAAGATTTATCTGGATGGAGTGTAAGCAATGTAACATCTTATAATGGTTTTTCTACTGGAGCTACTGCTTGGTCGCTAACCAACAGACCCAGCTTTGGATCTACGCCTACCCAGCCTACTTGTTAATACCCAACAATAGCTGATAATATTTTTGCTATCCAGTTAAAGAACAAAAAAAATCTAAAGAAATTATTTTTATAATATTTTTTGTATTTAGGTTATAATTAAGATACATTATTAGTATCTAATTAGTATGTAAAATGTATGTAATTTAATTTTATTAAAATATAATATGAGGTACCTTATGAAAAAATTATGCTTATTTCTTTTATCCTTCTTGTTCATTATTGCATCCACTGCTGCTTGCTCTGATTCAATAACTTCAACTTCAACTATTGATAACTCAGCTTGTCCAACTACTGGCTATACTGAATACCCTACAAACAGGGCAGAGTTAAAAACATTGGTTGATACTGCTATAGCCAGTAACCCTACGACCAACTTAAACCATATTTCCACTTGCCTTGTTACAGATATGAGTGGTCTTTTTAAAAGTAAGAACACTTTTAATGGGGATATCTCTCAATGGGATACTGCTAATGTCACATCTATGCAGAGTATGTTTAACAGTGCGCTAGCTTTCAATCAAGACATAACCAATTGGAATACTGCTAATGTCACATCTATGCAGAGTATGTTTAGGGAAGCTAGAGCTTTCAATCAAGACATAGGCAATTGGAATACTGCTAATGTCACAACTATGCGGAGTATGTTTAACAATGCGAGTGCTTTCGATCAAGACATAGGCAATTGGAATACTGCTAATGTCACATCTATGCAGAATATGTTTCAATCTGCGATAGCTTTCAATCAAAACATAGGCAATTGGAATACTGCTAATGTCACAACTATGCAGAATATGTTTCAGGTTGCGTGAGATGTTTCTCAGCTTTCAATCAAAACATAGGCAATTGGAATACTGCTAATGTCACAACTATGCAGAGTATGTTTCACCTTGCGCCAGCTTTCAATCAAGATTTATCTGGCTGGGATGTAACCTCCGTAACATCTTCTAGTAATTTTTGTTTTGGTACTATTGCTTGGACGCAACCTAAACCCAGCTTTGGATCTCCGCCTACCCAGCCTAGTTGTTAATACCCAACAATAACTGATAATATTTTTGCTATCCAGTTAAAGAACAAAAAAATCTAAAGAAATTATTTTCTATATTAAATAAATAGCTGGGTAACACCGAATTTAAATAGAAAACATGTTTTTTTTCAAGAAAAAGCCCCCTACCCCTAAGGAAAAACCTAAAGTCGTCAAGGTTTTTCACCACCCTAATGTCAATGAAGAAATTCAAAATCTACTCTCACAATATTTAGATTTTATCCTCACCTATGTGAAAAACCAAGGATGTATTGATTTTCACCCCAACTATGTTTATACCTGCAACTTCATACATTGCCTCAAAGAAGCCAATCATCCCATCCTTAATAATATTTTAAACCGAAGCATCCATTGGCTCATGAGCAATAAAGTTATTAAGCATGACATTTTCAACTGTTTCAAGACCTTAGCCTTAATTGACTTCAAGCACCTTGCAATAAAAAATTACCTTAAAACCATTCTCCCATACTTGCTTAAAAACTATGTCAATAAAAAACAGGAATTTCATTTGCAAGGAAGTGATGAATACATTCCTTCCTACATGCGAGAAGGTGAAGAAGCCGCTATTTCTGGAGCAGCAACCCTTATTAAATACCATGAAAATGATTTACTAGGAAACCAATACTTTGACGAAAACAACCAAAGCTTATTGTTGGAAGTCATCAGGAATTCTTTAGAATATTCGAGAAAAAAAATCTTTCAAAGGCGAATCCATCGCAATTATTATGCCAATTCCAGTTTTTTCGTTGCAACCGCTATCGCCTATCAAAATTTAACAGGTGAGGCAATCTATCGAGATGACATCCGAATTTTACTTCAAGAACTCAACCAAGCACGAAATCAAAAATTTCTTTGGAATGATGACCTGAATCAAAGTGCGGTGGTCTTTAAAAATCTCATTAAAATTAATTTATCTATTGATGATAACTTTATAATAGAGAATACCATTCATCGATTTTTAGAAAATTTCTCTACCAATTATAATTTTAATACTCTTTTGCAAAGTAACCTCATACACTCAGTTTTTCTTATGCTGGTTAACCTTTCAGAAGGCGTTTTTAGAACCTTGAAAAACGACGAAATTAGCGAGATTGTTTTCAATCTCAAAAATAAGAAATTTAAAATCTAATTTATCAATTCGTCAGATTACAAGTTCCTTGAAAAAATCTATTATTTAAATTTATTAATAAAATTTCAATTACTTTTTTAAGAAAAACCATCTTTTTTTAAGAAAAATTAAGAAAATAGAGGATTTTATTTTTTCAAATTTTTTAATTTATATTAAAATAATGCAGTAAGTAATTGAAATATATACAATCAATTAGAATGTACATATTTCAAAAATAAAGGTGTTTTGTTTATGAAGAATCTATTCTATCGCTTTACTTTCTTTCCAACAACAATACTTAGTTTTTTCATATTATTTTTCCCAACCAATAAACTTAGTGCCGAAACAAGCTGTAACCTTTATATCCACGCTCCAAGAACCTTATTTGCTTTTAAAACCGATGAAGAGGTAGAAAAATATATCAGTGAAAATACCAATCAAAAAGATTTCTTTTTAGCTGGAATCTATCATTATAAAGAATTAATATTTAACCCAAAGCGCTGGGGGTTTTTTAGTGGAAAAGAAGATTTTCTTAAAAAAGGAATTGGTTATTTAGAGAAAAGTAAAGACATGAACCTTAATCATGCTCCAACTTTAGCGGTTCTTGGCACCTTATTGGGTATGTCTGCGGAATATGCCAAATTTCCTCAAACGATCATCGTAGCTAAGAAGGCACAAAATAATATCGTCCTTTCTTCAGAACTAAAACCTAACTCCTTAGAATTTACCTATCTTAAAATTATTAATTATTCTTATTACCCTTATCAATATTATCCTAATTTAGAAAAAACTATTTTAAAAAACTATGATCATTTTACCAAAATTTATAAAGATTGCATGATGTCGCAAAACGAAACCAAGCATCTCGGTACAGAAATAGAACAATGGCTAAAAGAGTCTATTCATTACCTTCATTTTAGAATAGGTGAATACTATCAGGACCAAGTAGAAAATCAAAAAAAAGCCAAGATCTTTTTTGAGAAAATTCCTACCTGGTCGAGTTTTTATAAGATTGCTCAAAAAAAACTATAAATATCTAAAAAAATTTGTTAATTAAAATAGAAAACCTTACTAAACATTATTCCTTGTTTAAGGGAAACAGTTTTCAGGCTATCACGGACATTAACTGCGAAATTAAAAAGGGAAGCTTTATTGCATTGGTAGGTCCTTCTGGCTCAGGGAAAACAACATTATTTAATATGTTGGGTTGTATTGACAAACCTACTTCGGGAAGAATTTTTTTTGATGAGCAGGAAGTTAGTGCCTGCAGAGAAAAAGAATTATTTCGCTTGCGTAGCAAACAAATTGGCTATGTCTTCCAGTTTTTTAATCTTATTCCCACCTTAACAGTTTTAGAAAACATTGAATTAGTTCTGTGGGATACTCCTTATTCGAATAAGAAAAAAAACAACCAGCATTTAAATTATTTATTGAATGAATTGGAAATTGAAAACTTACGCCACCGTTATCCTCATCAAATCTCTGGAGGACAACGGCAAAGAGCTGCTATCGCTAGGGCGTTAATTAATCGCCCTCCACTCATATTAGGTGACGAGCCGACTGGGAATTTAGATAGTAAGATCGGCAGACAAATCATCAAATTACTTCGTCAAGAAAATAGACAAAATCAAACTACAGTCATCATCGCCACCCATAATTTAGAAATTCTCAACGAATTTCCACAAGTCATTTATCTCCAAGATGGGAAAATAAATCGTATCGAAAAAAACCATGAATAAGATTATCAAAATGGGCTGGAGAAATCTCTTCCGCAATAAGCGAAGGAGTTTCATTACTATTAGTTTACTGTCCATCTGCTTCATTGCATTGTTGTTGTTTTCTTACTACATTAAATCGGTAAAGGTTTCATGGAAGGAGTTATTAATCCGCCACCAATATGGTCATCTTCAAATTTTTCATCCTAACTATAATAGTCTCCAGCCTAATTCTTTGGATTCTTTAATCACGCCTCAAGAAATCACCCAGCTTAAAAAGAAACTATCTCAATATCAAGAAGTTGATTGGGTGACTGATCGTCGCAATATTCAAGGTTTGATTGGCAATGAAAAGTACTCTGCCATTTTTGTCGGTGTGGGACTAGATCCTTTAGAAGAAAAAAGAATGTATTTTTTGCCTCCTGTAAAAAAAGGAAATTTTATTGATGATAGTAATATAGAAAACATAGTGATCGGCACTGCCTTAGCTCAAAAACTTAATGTAAAAATAGGAGATCAATTGTTATTATTAGCGAGCAGTATCCATAATAGTTATGAAGCAGTCAATACCCAAGTAGTCGGAGTAACTTCCTCAGGTAGCAAAGAAAGGGATGGATTTTTATTGGTAGCCAACAAAAAATTGCTTGATGAATTATTATTAACTCAATCAGTGCATCATTTAATAGTTATTTTAAATGATAGTAATGATATTCTACCTTTTGTAGAAAAACTAAAAAAAGACTTTCGATCTTCGGGGTTAAATTATCAAGTCAAATCCTTTTTTGACTTGGCAGAACTCTATAATAGTGTTATTAGAATGTATGAAACAATATTCTATATTTTTTTAATTATTTTAAGCATAGTAATTGTCTTCTCGGTAGTCAACACGATGTACATGGCTATTACAGATCGAGTTCAGGAATTCTCCACGATGCGCACTGTGGGTATTCCCAGGAGTATGATATGCTTCTTGATTCTTTTAGAAGGTTTTTTCTTGGGCTTGATTGCACTTATTTTGGGATCTTGCCTAGGTAATCTTTCTGCTTATTTAATCAATAAACAAATAATTTTTCTGCCTCCTCCTCCAGGTGCTAGTGATCCTGTTCCATTAAATTTTTTTATTAATTGGAATGATTTATTCTTTAATATTACTTTTTTTATTATCCTGATACTATTTTCTACATTATTGCCAGCCATTAAAGTTATTAAAACACCAATAATTAAAGGGTTATATCATTATAATTAAATCATGAAAAAAGAAATGATTAAATTTTCTATTAATACCATGTTTAAAAATAGTTTTTTTGAATCTAATAATCTTTTCTCCTTTTCTTTTTTCTAATCAAAACTCTTTTTGGTCTTCTTTGTCGATCAAAGAAAGTGAAAAACAACAATTAAAAAACTTTGGCAAAGAATACTTAGACACTCAAGATGATAATCTCTTAGAATATTATGAAGAAAATATAGAGCAATTTGTTATACAATATATCCATGAAATTGAAAAAGGATTAAAGGACAGCGGAGAGTTTCAAGATTTATATTTAAGTCAATATGAGGGTGAAAAGCTGAAAAATAATTTTGCCATTAATGTGATTCATAATTTTGAAAGTTCCATTGGTCTAGTAAGGTTTCCATCTAGAGATGTGGGAAAAATTTTCCTCACTACTGAAAATGGAGATAGTTTTATATATTTTCCTAAACCTAAACGCTATATCCGTATTTCTGCAAAACAAAAACTATTTGGGGATGCCAATGTAGCAGATGTTATTAAACCTCCAATTCAAGTTGATTACTCATATGAAAAATATGAACCATTGATCCTGGCTGAGAATACAAAGAAAAAACTTTTCTTAAGACTCATTTTTCGAGCTAAAGAGAATCGCAAGCCACCTTATTATTATAAAAGACTTTATTTTGATTTTGAAAAAGGATTAATTGTTAAAATGGAGAATCTATCAAAAAACAGTCTAATTATTAATACTCTTGATTACTTAGAGTATAAAAACTTCGGGCCAATAAAATATAAAATTTATACATCATTGGGGAATACACATACAATAGTCGAAACCAAAAAAATCATTTTTATTGATCATATTAATAAGTTAAATTATCTTTTTAAACCTACGACTCTAAATAGAGCAAAATCTGTTTTTGAAAAAATAAAAGATTCAAATTGAAATACCCTATACTTTTTCTAATTTTTTTTATGGTTTTTTGTGGATCGGTCTTTTCAAAAGAACAAACATTTTCATTTGAAAACAAAGTATTTTTACAAAATATAAATGAAAAAAGTATCTTCAATCCTGATCAAAAATTAACTGCATTAGAAACACTCCGTTACACTATTGATATCGATACATATTTTTCTTATGACATACTTAACTATAGAGTCAATATTTCGGGACATTTAGGGTTCGATAATAAAGTCGCCTATAAGGATAGCAATACTAATGATTTTGTTATTGATTATAAAGGATATATTGAAAATTTAGTTATCAACATTCTTCTTCATGAACGCACAGGGATTGTCTTGAAAGTTGGAAAACTACCTGTGGTGATTGGGAATACTTTTTCTGAAAACACCCTTTTTATTGATCCTTTTGAGTTTTACCAAAAGAGAAAAAATGAGGGGCTTTGGGGGAGCTCCCTTGAAATAAATCTTGCTCAAGGACTATTTTTAATCAAGCTTTTAGACTTTCCTCACTTCGATTGGGATGGCGATCAAACCAATTGGGATGAATTTGCCAACCCAGAAATTAATGATAATCTCTTCGGGGTTTTTCTTAATTGGTATTGGAATTCCTGGGAAGCCAAAGTGATTACTATAGTGGAAACCAAGAAAAACCCCCATCAATTTTATGGGATCAGCACCAGTTATGGTTTTCAAAACCTTGTCGATTCTCTAAGCATCTTTCTTGATATCAGCGTTGCCAATGACTTACAGCAGTTTGTAGTTGATGAGCTTATTGTTCCAGTAATACTTACTACAACCTACACTATTAATGAAAGGGAAAAATCTGGAGTTGATTTGGATACTTTATTTATAGGAAGCACATACAAATTCACCGATGAAGTAGAATGGCAAAATGCCTTCCTTTATCGCCATCAATCCTTTTCTCATGATCAGCACCAAAAAATTTTTGATGCCTTAAGGGCTGACAATAACTTTTATCTTTCCTCAGCACAACTACTACAAGAGAACTATCTTTTTTCTAAATACTATTTATTACAAGCTATTAATATTATTGACCTTGGTTTTGAAGGATCTGTTTTTATCTCTTTTTTATTTAACCTTAGCGACTATAGTAGCCAATTATTGATTCAATGGAACTTGAATATTAATAACTACTGGGATTTTTCTATCAATGCTTACCAAAATATTCCTGGTAAAAAAGACTCTGAATTTGGTCAAGCTCTTTTTCTTAATGGAATTTCGGCGATGTTCACTCTTAACTGGGGAGTTAATTTTATACAATAATGTTAATTAATGTTGAAAATTTGAGTAAAAAATTTAATAAGACTTTAGCTTTAAATAAAGTCAGTTTTAAGATCGATACTCCTCAAATTATAGGTTTATTAGGGCCAAATGGTTCTGGGAAGACAACATTATTTGAAATACTTGTAGGAATTAAAAAACCTGATTATGGGAATGTAATTCTTTTAGGTATGGACCCATCTAAAAATACAAAATGTCTTTTTGAAAGAGTAGGAGTACTTTTTCAAGAATCTAAAATGGAAAGAAACCTTACCGTAAAAGAAATTATTAATTTGTTTTCATCTTTTTATTTAAAAAAATATTCTCTTGATTTTTTAGTAAATGAGTTTAAATTAGAAAATTTTATTAATACTTACTGCGAAAAACTATCACTTGGTCAATATCAAAGAGTTTTGTTGTCATTATCTTTTATTAATAAACCGAAGCTTGTTTTATTAGACGAATTTAATATTGGTCTTGATCCTGAATTAAAAAAAATTGTATGGAACTTTCTTTTAAAAATGAAAAAATTAAAAACAACAATTTTTTTATCGACTCATCTTCCTGAAGAAGCAGCAAAATATTGTGACGAAGTTATGTATATAAATAAAGGCAATATAAGATTTCAAGGCAAGTATAATGACTTATGTAACTTTTACTCATCCAATTCTTTTAAAGTGACTTTTAAAAAAAATACTAAAATTCTATCAAAGAATTTTTTTAACGAATATGACTTCATTGATGGATTCCCTTTAGATAATAATTCAGTAGTGATATCGCTTTTCAACAAAAAGAATCTTGATTTTTTATATAGTTTTTTTGAAAAAAAAGATATAAGAATTAAAAAGGTAACTCAGTATAAATTTAAAATGGAAGACTTATATAAATAAATTATATGAAAACCGTGTGTATATTATTTATTACAGAGACAAAATTGTTTCTAAGAGAACCAGCAAATGCTTTCTTCGTTATTTTTTTCCCAACTTTTTTGTTAATTTTATTTGGCCTAATATGGGGAAATACACCCAATGATTTATTTGGAGGTCTTGGTTATTTGAGTGTTTCCTTTCCTGGTTTTTTAGGTCTAATAGTATCAACTGTTGGTATTATGAGTGTTAGTGCTTCAATAGGTCATAAAAGAGAAACAAGAATATTAAAGCGTTATTATGCCACACCTATTAGTTTTTTTAAAATTGCTTTAGCCTTTTTTTTATCTTCAATGCTTTTATGGATTATATCTATACTTATTCTTTTTTTTGTAGCTTCTCTTTTATTTTCTGTTAGTATTAAATATTAATTTACAGTTAATAATTACATTGCTTTTTTCATTTGTATTTTTTTTTTGTTTTGGCATATGTATTTTTTGCTCTACAAAAAACTTAAAATTACTTAATATACTATCTTTATGTGTTTTTTACCCACTAATATTTTTATCAGGAGCAACATTCCCAGTTGAGTTATATCCTGAAAAAATTAGAACTTTTTTGTATCTTAATCCTCTATACAACATTATAGAAATTTATAAAATAATTTTACTTGATTATACTAATCTTAAATCATTATCAAGTTCAATATTTTATTTAATACTAATATTAGTTTTTTTTGTTTTATACACTTTAACAAGCATCAAATTCTTTAAAGAAAAACTATGGTAATATTATTTTTGATAAAGGGGAAAATGAAAGTAACTTTACATAGTCTTTCTTTAACTTTATAACAAAAGCTTTCTTTTTGAACAAATTTTATATTGATCAAAGTATTTCGCAATAAATTCTTTTTTTCAAGCTATTTTAAACCGTTAGTTTTTATTATAGAATTATTTTTTATCAATCTTGATGCTCAAGATTTGGTTTTAAAAAATGGTTTTTACAATGATACTGAAAAAAAACAAACCATAGCATTTGAATCAATTCATATTAAAGGTGGGGTGATCCAATCGATCATTGAGAAAAATAGGAATGGAGAAGACGAAGAAAAACAAGGGAAAAAACTTCCTCCATCTATAAGTGGTGATAACTTAAAAACGATTGACATGGAAGGGAAATATTTAACTCCGGGATTAATCAATGCCCATTCAAAATTTATCACACCTAATTTTAATACCTGGACCCGTAGTGGGCTGACTGGCTCTGTTTTGTTAGGGATGGCTAGTTTTAAAGATTATCAAAAAAATTTTATTAATTATGCTTATTTTGATTTTGGTCAAGTTAAGTATTCTAAACAAGCGAGTGACCTTTTTTTTTCTGGTCCGATGCTTGTTTATCGCGATAGATCTTTCCAAATAAAAGTTTTAGGGAGACCCATCGAAAGAATTGAAAACCGAGATGATTTACTGGAAACTCTTGACCAATTGTTGAGTAAAGAAAAAGTAGATGTGGTTTATGTCGATGTCACCACTCAAAAAAGCAATCCCCTCTTCCCAGCTGAATTGCTAAAAGAATTAGTAGAAATAGTTCATCAAAAAAACCGTAAGGTTATCGCCCATGTAGAAAATACTGGGGATGCTCTTTATGCAATAGAGAACGGAGTGGACATATTGGAAATGAATTTAGGAATAGGTATTATCGAGAAAGAATTATTAGAATTAGCAGCCAAGAAAATTCCAATCATTACTACTCTCACCTATTATGAAGGTATTGGGAAAGTAGCACGTCAGGAAATACTATTTGATTTTTTTAGTGAGGAAAGCAAAAATCATGCCCAGCAATATTTGTCTGCAGGAGGAATCCTCTTGATCGGCAGTCACTATGCTGATCCCTGGGTCAGTGCTGGGATCCCGTTTAAAGAAATACAAGTGTATAAACAATTGGGAATAGATGATGCTAGCATTCTAAAACTTATGACTAGAGACGTAGTTGAAACATTGAATCTACAACGACCTAATCAAATCAACAGTGGCAATATAGCGACCGGCTATGAAGCTGACTTGATCATCACTCAAGGCAATCCGATGAATAATATCAATTCTTTAAAAAACATTGATTTAGTCATTAATGACGGTCATATTATTAGAGACGAAAATAATACCCAATCTTATCTGGAAGTTGATCTAGCTTACAGTAAGTATTTCACTCGCTGGGAGGCTTTAACTGGCTCCCTTTCTCCGATGGTCGATTCCTATCCGAATACCTTTCACTGGACTTTTGCTTTGAAATACAATGCAGAAAAACTTTTTGATGGTTTTAGCTATTTTGACTTTGGTATTTATTCTCGAATCACCTCCCCACAGTACCGTCATTGGTTAACTTTATCACCTAGTGTGATCTTTTACAAAGACCAGCTTTTTCATATAGAAGGAGAATATATTTATTTTTTCACAGACAACATCGGACTTGGGGTAGCTTCGAGCTACGTTCTCGATCACCAGCTGGAAGTAGGGTTACATTTTCAGTATCGGCAAATCCCTTATGTATTCCCTGGCAGTAAACAATGGTTCACCTTGGATGTTTATGCTAATTATGAAGTTTATCAAATAGAGGCATCACAGTGGTATGTCCTTAAAACAATAAGTTCTCTTGACTTTTATGATTTCATGCCTCCTTGGATAAGTGCTTTTAATTTTAAATTATCATTCAATGGTGGAATAGAAAATTCCAATAAAAATAAATATTTATCGGAATTTCTTTTATTTAATTTGGGATTAGCTTTTTGGAAGAATTATTTATGGCAGGGAAAAATTTGGGGCTATCATTTCCCCAGAATATCTTACCTAGCCAATTCTGGAAATTTTAAGAGTATTATTAATGGCATCACATTCTCCAGTAGAAAATTTGATGAAGCCAATTTTCAATCAAACATTTTAGGCTGGAAGACACTAATCGATTATCCTATTTATTCGATCCTACCGTTTGTTCTTTCCATAGAGTTTTTTTGGGAAATGCAAAAAATTAGCGACTCCATGGCAAGTGTATTTTTTTGGGATGAACATTGGATGATGGACTTTGGGATAGCCATTACCGCAAGAATGATTTTCTTAAAATTAGAGATAGGTCTTTTTACTCCAATCGATCATCACGGGAAAGTCGATTATCCTGGTTTTTATGGGGGCATTATTTTCACAATATTTTAAATTTTTTGAGTTATATAAGATTGGAATTTCCTCAATTCTATGATTGAAGAACCTTCACCATCTAATGAGTATTTTGGGTCTGGGGTTTCCGTTTAGGTTCCACCCAATCAATGGATCTGCCTCTTTTATTATTAATCCTTTTTGATTGGCTTCGTTGATTTTTATTTCGCTTACATCTATGTTTCTTACTTCTTCTATTTTATTTTTTGTTTTTTATTTATAAAAGTTCCTATTCTAAATTTTTCTAATTTTTTTTTATTCTATTACGATATTGTATTATTAGAATTCAAGCATGCTAAAAAAGAGATGAAAAAATGAAAAGTCCAACCAAAATAACTATTATTGGAATAAACGGGAAAATGAGTAAGAGTATCATTAAGCACCTTGCACTTTCTAAAAAATATGAAATTGTAGCAGGGATTGAGCGAAGTGAATCTATCTTAATTGGAAAAACAATGAACGACATTCACGAATTTTCCAAGATTAAGAAATTTTCCAATATTCCCATCTACAATAATTTAAATAAAATTAAGGACAAACCAGAAGTGATTATCGATTTTTCAACTTCTAAATCCACCCTCTACCACCTCAAAGAGACAAAAAATCAATATCAATCATGGATCATTGGAACAACTGGTTTTACCAATACGGAAATGATGCAAATCAAAAAATACGCCCAAAAAAAACCCATTCTTTATTCCCAAAATTTCAGCATCGGCATTAATATTCTCAACCAACTGATCCAAACAGCTCTAACCATCCCGCTAATGGATGATTTTGATATTGAATTTTTAGAAACTCACCACAGGGAAAAGTTAGACAGTCCATCGGGAACTGCCTTAATGATACTCGACAAAATTAAAAAAATTAAAAAGCTTTCCAATAAAAATATTATTAATAAAAGATTTGGAAAAAGTCAAAAAAGAAAAAAAGGTCAAATTGGTGTTTTCTCATTAAGAGGTGGTTCCGTTATTGGAGATCATGAAATTCGTTTAATGGGGGATTATGAAAACATCACCTTGAGACATACAGCCAATGATCGATCTGCCTTTAGTTCAGGGGTGCTTAATGTCATTGACTTTTGTAAAAAAAAATTAAATAACAAAGGAGTCGGATTTTTCACCTTTGAAGATATTTTCTGAATAGACTAGAAAAAATCAGTTATTTCCACTTGGCTTCAATCAAGTTGCTTTTTTTTTATGATGCGGTTTTTTATCGTTTGCATTTTTTTTTTCCATTCTTTTGTCCAAGCCCAATCAGACCCAACCTATATAAGTGATGGAGAAGCCATTAAAGTTTTAAACCGCACTTTTAATATCATCCGAAAAAATTATGTCGGCACAAACAATTTTGCCGAGAAACTCTTAATTGGAGCAATTGAGGGCATGGTGAATTCATTAGATGATCCCCATACAGCACTATTACGTGGTAAAAGCTTAGAAAACTTCATTAAAGAAATGCACAATCATTTCAGTGGGATTGGAATTTACATTGGGGAGGATCCAAGCGGTATTCTTGTTATCGATACTATTGAAGGTTCTCCGGCTTGGGAGACTGGCATCCAAGCTAATGATGTTATTGTCCAAGCCAATGACATTGAACTGAAAGGGAAGACCATTGATCAAGTAAGGTTGATCCTTATGGGACCTGAGAACACCACTGTAAAGGTGACTATTCTAAGAAAGGGAAAAGAAATTAATTTTAATATTAGAAGAAAAAAGGTTGTGGTTAAAACAGTTCAACATGAAATTCTTCCACGCATTATCTTGTCAAGACCTCAAAGCAAAGTTGGGTACATTAAGATTGTCAGTTTCTCCCAGAACACCGCCGAAGAATTTAAAAAGTCATTGAGTTTCATGAAAAAAGAAAGAATTACTGGTCTTGTGGTTGACTTGAGAAACAACCCTGGGGGATTGCTCCAAGCAGTAAGTGAGATGGTGGACTACTTTGTCAATAAAGGCCTAGTGGTCTCCACTAAAGATAAAAGAGAAAAAGTCAACGAATTTAAAGCAACCAGAAAAGTTATTTTTCCTCGCTACATCCCAGTAGCGGTTCTTGTTAATCGCTATTCGGCAAGTGCCAGTGAAATTTTCGCAGGAGCATTGAGAGATCACAAAAGGGCCATTTTAGTGGGAGATCAAACCTATGGAAAATTCTCAGTGCAAAGTTTCTTTCCTATTTGGAAAAACGACAAAGGCATTCAATCCACACTTAAGATGACGATTGCCAATTACTACCTCCCCAATGGGGATTCTTATAACAATGTAGGGATTTCTCCCAACATTTCAATCACCAATGACATCGCTTTTCAAAAAAATCTTAAACTTCAAAACTCCCAACGTTTCAAAAAGGATAAAGTCGTGGTGGAAGCAGTCAAGATCATCACCGATTTAAACAATTACCTCTACTTCTTAAAATAATTTCGTGCGTAAATTATTCCAGGTACTACCTTTCCTTTTTTTTTTTTCTACACTCGTTATTCTTGTTGTCTCACTGATTAATCCACTTTTTTTAGTGGATCAAATTACCAATCAACCCATCATCCGCATCTATATTGATCGATCGGCAAGCATGAATGAAACCACCAGTCCACAGGAAATCGAAAACTTTTTTGCGAATCTAAAAGGAAGTTCAAAAGTGAAAATTGAAACGAAAACTTTTTCTCGAAACATTTCCACCAGCTCCTACAGTTTAGATGAAACAATCGATTTCTTAAAAACAGAAAATATATTCTTAGGGACTCCCACCCGGTTCATTCCTCTACAAGAGCAACTGTTTTTTGTTCCAAATAACGAGATTAATTTGATCGTCTCTGATTTTCTTTTTGAAGACGGATTCATTACAACCAGAGAGTCCTCCAAAAATTCATTGGGCAGTTCAAAAAAAACTTTTTATCTTAAACCTACCCCACCACAGAGTTTTGACAATCAAGCCATTGTCTCTATTCAAAATCAAGAAGATTATTATGATCCCAATGAAGAGTACCCGCTCCAACTCATTTTCTATAGTGAAAAACCACAAAAAATTAATTATGAAATTTTTTACCAAACATCAGCCATGTTAAAAAAATCAAAAGACCAAAAACAAATTCTCAAAAAAGATGTATTGGACATTAAAGAAAACTATGTAAATGAAACTTTCAAGTTCCAATTACCTCAAGAGGATTGGTTGCACCTCGGGGTGAATATTTCTCCAAACCAAAAACGGAAAAAGATAGCTCGCTACTTATCTGATGGCATCAATCTTCTTTCGGAACAAGAGAGCTTGTCGATTGAAATTGTGTATTTCAAACTGACAAGAGATATTCAAAGCATTAAGAATTCTATCGACCGTTACAAGAACTTTAAAACTTCAGTGAGATTTTTTTTTGACTCATCCTCTTCTGAACAAAAAAATATTCTGCAAAATCAGCGCGACAATCAGGATTTATTTTTACTAGTCTCTCCTCCGAATGAAATGGTCGAATGGTTTAGAAAGGAGAAAATTCCTTTTATTCACTTACCCGATTTTGAACGCAATCTTGATACTCTTTCAAGAATTAATCTAAAAGATTTTGATTTTAATTATCCGATGGTTGACTTTTTAGGTGAAACCGAATACAGTCGCAACCGATGGAAAGAAAGCCTTTCCAAGATGAGAGGAATTCCGCTTACAGTTAAAAATCCGTCCAAGGTGAAAATGTTCCATCAATATTCCAATCAATCAGTGTTTTTTATTAGGGATCAAGAAGTGTATCTTGGTATCAAGAATTTATTCTTCCTTAATGATAATTTAATTGTTTCTGCGAATGAGTCTTTCTTGGATTCGTTTATAGTGAAATTAATTAATGAAAGTTACCAAGAAATTGTTCAGTCCGATGAAAAAAAAACAAGTCACAACTATTTTTTATCTCAAAAAATAGTCAATAAAAACTTAATTAAGCGTCTACCTCATTTAATTCAACTTGATGAAAGTTATTACATTTCTTCAAGGTTGGAACACCATGGAATTTATCCTAGTGGGAAATCCCCTCCTTACAACTATCGCGTCCCAATTTCCGAATATTTTCCACCTCCCGTGGAATTTGACGACTATGATAGCTTTGCTGATTTTTCGAAACAGCTTCAATCCATCCAATTTCTAGAAGACAAGAAAGTGAACCGTGAACTTCGATTGAGGGACATGCCTAACTATCCCTATTTGTTGATAGCTGCAATTTTATTTTTTATTGTTGCTTTATTGATGAAATGGGTCAATTACCGACGCTTTGCTTAAATTTAGGATGAGATCATTCAGCTAAACTTAATCCATACAAGCCCACTCTATCGTTTCTTTTCCATGCTTTTTTAGATGTTCATTGGTTTGAGAGAAGTGTTTGCAACCAAAAAAACCTTGATTCGCTGAAAAAGGGCTTGGGTGAGATGCTTTGAGTATGAGATGCCGATAAGGGTTGATAAGTGATTCCTTTTGGTGAGCGAAATTGCCCCACAAGAGAAAAACCAAGTGTTCTTTTTTTTCATTGAGTAAGTAGATAACCTTATCGGTGAAAGCTTCCCATCCGCAATGACGATGGGATCCTGGTTCATTTTTCCTCACTGTTAAAACCGTATTTAGGAGGAAAACTCCTTGCCTACTCCAACCAGTCAAATCGGCATAATTTTTTTTTAATGTTATTCCTAAATCGTTTTCAATTTCTTGAAAAATATTGATGACTGAGGGTGGTGGTTTGATACCCCGCCTCACTGAAAAACATAACCCGTGTGCTTGTTCGGGGTTGTGATAAGGGTCCTGTCCTAAGATGACGACTTTGACCTTTTCAAATGGGGTTTTAAAGGCATTAAAGACATCTTTCATAGGTGGGTAAATGATATGACTGGCGATTTCTTTTTTCAAAAATTCGCGAAGAGAGGTCATATTCGGGGTTTGAAATTCATCCTGGAGAATCTGATACCATCCCTCATCCATGTCTGGTTTTTTTTCACTCATGACTTATTCAAAATTTCTTTCATTCGGCTAAAGGCTTTTTTACTCATTTCAATTTTTTCTTTCTCGCTTGGTTCAGGAATTTTTTCATTGAATCCTCTATATTGGCGAATAAGGAATTCATTGGGGATCTCTTTTAAAAATCGAGAAGGTGAGTTAGAAACCTCTCCTTCCAAACTTTTTCTTTTCTTACACAAAGAAAGAGTACAAGACTCCTTTGCTCGAGTGAGCGCAACATAACAAAGCCGTCTTTCTTCTTCAAGTGAAGTGGGAAAACCATCTTTAAAAAAGGGTAAAATGTTCTCTTCCATACCAACAATGAAAACATGAGGAAACTCCAATCCCTTTGCATTATGAATAGTGAGTAGGTTCACCATATTCTTTACATTTTTTTCATCTTGATCATCAAGATCCTTTTGATAGGCGATTGAAATTTGCTCAATGAAACTTTTCAAACCTGATTGTTTTTTGTTATCAAAATATTTTTTGATGATTACAAAAAACTGTTCAATATTTTGTTCTCTTCTTTGTAGAGTCTCTTCTTTTTCTTTAACCAAGTGAAGGTAACTCATGTATTCAACATCGTTAATGAATTTTTTGAAGCCTTCAGAAGTTTTTTCTCCTTGAAGGTTTTGGTAGCTATCAATGAAATGGAAAAAAACAGATAACTTATCCTTTTCACTTGGTTTTAAAATTTCATCAATTTTTTTTTGAATACTCTTTTCTTGGGAGTGAAATAGTTCGTAGATATTGCTATGAATTTCACTACCAAAAGCAAGTAGTTTTTGAAGGCAAACCTCCCGCATCCGCCTAGGCTTATTAATCATTCTGAGAAAGCTCAAATCGTCTTGGGGATGTGTTAGGAGCTTCGCAAGTGCAATCAAATCACGGATTTCTTGTCGATTAAAAAAATCAATTTCTCCCCAAACTTGATAAGGAATTTTCCGTTGAGCGAAAACTTCTTTGATCGGTTTATTTTGATGCTTTGCACGATAAAGAATGGCAAAATCTCCATAGTTAAGGTTGTCCTTGAACATCTTAGCACGAATGGCATCAGCAACTTTGGTTGCCTCTTCTAATGGATTGCCTGCTTCATGAACAAGCACTTTTTCTCCTTGTTGTGTTTGTGTGCGATTAGAAGAAGAAGCAACTATGAGTTTCTTCTGCTTGCGCTCAAGGTTGTTTGAGATAAGATTATTAGCGCAGGCGATGATATTTGCCGTAGAACGATAATTAGTTTCTAGCCGAATGACCTTGCATTTTGGAAAGTCTTTCTCGAAATCTAAAATGTTTTTTATTCTCGCTCCCCTCCAGGAGTAGATCGATTGATCATCATCTCCCACCACCATGAGATTCTTATTCTTTTCACTTAATAGTTTGAGCAAATGATATTGAGCATGATTTGTGTCTTGATATTCATCAACCATGATAAAGTCATATTTCCCCCAGTAATACTCAAGCAAATCAGGATAATTAGCAAGCACTTGATGTGTGCGAAAAACTAAATCATCGAAATCAAGTGCTTTCCGATTATTGAGAAAAGCCTGATATTTGATATAGATTTTTTTGATACCTTGTTCATTGTCTTGCAAATCTTGGGGAGAAATAAGGTTCCCCTTCGCAATGGAAATTTGTTCATTTAAATAACGAAATTTATTACCAGAAAAATCAACGTTTAACTCCTTAAGAACATTGATCAACGCTTCCTTTTGGTCGTTTCCATCAAAAAGGGAAAAGGATGACTTGGAGAATTTAGAATGAGAAGAAGGGAAGAGGTAGGAATCGTGTTTTTTTAGGAAAAGCAATCCCCAGGCGTGAAAGGTACTAATGTTGAAATTGAGTTTTTTAGATGAATGGAGATGTTCCACTCTTTTTTTCATTTCTTGGGCTGCCTTCCTTGTGAAAGTTAAACATAGTATTTTCCCAGGATTTACTCCTTTATCAAGAAGGCGTACAATGCGATGCGTAATCACACGAGTTTTGCCACTTCCAGCTCCCGAAAGTACCAAGGCAGGACCGTCAAGATGATTGACTGCAATTTTTTGAGAATCGTTTAGCACGACTAGTTTTTGAAATAGAGGTAGGCTCCTATAAAAACTAAAGTCAAGGACAGTCCCTTTATCCAATTAAAAGGGAGCACCTGAGTTCCAAGCCATCCATAGTGATCAATCATTGCTCCTATGAGAATTTGAAAAAAAAAAACCATGATGAGGGTATTGCTGATTCCAATTTTGGAAGCACTCCAGCCAATGGATGTAACGATGATGATTCCACAAACCCCCGAGGTCAATTGCCAAACCGGAATGTTGCTAATATTGAAGGAAAAAAAAATAGAAAAGGGATTTTTGTACCTTATTAAAGAAGTAACAACTAATATAAAAAGAGCAAAAATGGATCCAAAGAAAAAGTTTAAAAACATATTGCCTAAGGGTCCTATTTTTACATCCAAATCAGATAAAACTTTTGCTTGAAATGCAATAGCAAAACCTGCTAAAGCAGCAATCATAATGGCTAATGATGTCATGGTGAATTGATTCATTAAATTATACTATATGAACCAACCTCTAAAGTTGTTACCAATTAAAAAATCTAATAAACCAAGAAACTATGACAAAAATACATGTGAAATTAATTAATTTTTGTCAGATATTAACAATTAAATAACTTTAATTAACCATAAGCCTTGGTAGATTATAGGTGGTGAGGAAAGCTAAATAGAATACTATACCTTCGAGGTAATACGGTTTATGTTAAAATGGATAGGTGATTAAGTTACTCACTTTTTCCTTTATCCTCTTGTTATTCAATGTCAATCATGGTTTCTCTCAAGCCATTCGCTACAAAGTAGGCAATGAGCCGCTTTGTATCAGTTTAAAAACAAGTAGGGGTAGCTACCTTCTTGAGGAAGGCCTCATTGAATATCAAGGTAAGACGATTGCAAAAACCAAAAGCGGGTGTTTTTTTCCTCCTCCGACTCTTTGTAATACAGGAAGTGAAATTGAAATTTTGTACAAACCTTACAATATTTACAAATACTTTAAAAGAGCAATTCCAATCAAACTAAAAGGGATTAAGAGAACAAGAGGGAATAATCGCAATTTAAGATGCGTACCCACTAAAGAAAACCGTTATCCTCAAGATTCATTTTACATCAAAATTCCCAATTTTTCCATCTACGAAAAACTTAGAAACTCTATTCCCTATGTGAATAATATTCAAACTAAAGATGCTGCTCTTCGTAGAGAGATTACTCCCTATGTTAAGAATTGTGGTAAGGAAGATAAAACCTGTATCATTTATAATGCCTACAAAAGGGTTACTTCCACTCTAAAGTATAAAAGGGATCCGATCAACGGAGGAAAGGACTTCATCCGATCCCCTCAAAAAACCATTAAAAATGGGGGAGGAGATTGTGAAGACCTCACTGGGGTATTGGTTTCCTTCCTCATTAATTTGGGAATTAAAAGCTATGTGGTGATGACTGACGACCATGCTTATTCAATGGCTTGCGGAATCAATAAAGCTCAATTAGAAGAATTAATCAAAAGGGGATTCGACATTAAAGAAACCACAAGTGAAAAATTCTCTCTCAGAAAGGGTCAGATTGCCACTTTTTCTTACACAAAGGGAAAGGTTTCAAAAGGAAGTGCTTTCAGGTGGAAGATTAAAACTAAAAGTAGAAATCCCTTCAATCTTTATGTTGTCAATAGCAAAGTAAGGATCAATGAAAAGAACTTTAAAAAAATGCTATTTAATAATAAGTGCTCGAAAAAAGATATCACCTATTACACCATACCTTGCATTCTCACCATTAATGATCAAGTCATTCTAGAATACGGGAATCAAGCCGCCAAAGGAGGAAAGAAAAACGTCACTCTTGATATTGTCATTGAAGACAATAATATTGAATCGATCAAGAATTTTGCCATTCATTATTATTTAATAAAGAAATTAAATAATGACAAGTATTGTGTTGTATTAGAGGCGACAGCTGGACAATATGGTTATCCAGGTTTTGCCGATCGCAAAAACAAAGGGATACCCATCGCTATTGATCCTATAAGTTGGGATTGGTTTTTCATCCGCTAAATATCTATTAAAAGTTGTAAATCATAAATGACTAACATTGAAACTCAAATCAAAGAAAAACTTAAAAGCATCATTGATCCTGATCTCCATCAGGACATCGTTTCTTTGGGCTTTGTTAAAAATATCAGTTGGGAGGGAAAAAACGAAGGTCTTGATGTAAAACTCACATTGGAACTTACCAGCCCAGCTTGTCCAGTTAAAGAAACTTTTAAGCAAGATGCCGAAAGATTGATTAAAGAAATTAAAGAAGTTGCTTCGGTAGAGGTTCATTTAAGTTCTCGACAAAGGAATCACCAAGAAGAATCTTCCCTTCAAAGCGTGAAAAACATCATTGCCGTTGCATCTTGCAAGGGTGGAGTTGGCAAATCAACAGTGGCTGCAATGATTGCTTGTGAGCTTGCATCACAAGGGTATCAGGTGGGGCTTCTCGACATTGATCTGTTTGGTCCCTCCTTGCCCACCCTGTTTGATGTTTCTATCAACGGAGTTCAAGCTAAAGACAAGAAGCTCCTTCCTATTGAAAAGGAAATTATTTTGCAAAATGGCGACGCCAATCTTTTAAAGTTGATGTCTTTCGGCTTTTTGTTAGGAGACTCACCTGCTATCATGAGAGGCCCCATGGTCTCCAATTACATCCAACAGCTACTCCATCAAGTTGACTGGGGTGATTTGGACTATCTTTTTATTGATCTTCCTCCTGGCACGGGCGACACTCAATTGACTCTCAGCCAAAGTGTGACATTGGATGGTGCTATGATCATCACCACGGGTCAATCCCTTTCTTTGGTGGATGTGTCTAAAGGCATTTTAATGTTTGAGAAAGTCAATGTGCCTATTCTGGGCTTGGTGGAAAACATGTCTTACTTCACCTGCCATCATTGTAATGAAAAACACTATCCCTTTAGAAGTGGGAAGGGCGAAGGTACATCTCAGGGGGTAGAGGGATTGAAAAACCGCTTTGGCATTCCTCTCCTTGCTGAAATTCCTTTCCTTGCCTCTCAAAAGATTTTTTTTAAAAACTATCAACCTCAATCTTTGGCAAAGAATATGATTGACAACATGGCAAGGGAATTAGGCAAGAAAACTTTTAATAAAGCGCCTCAACCAGAAGTACAGTGGAACGAACAAGAACTTTTTGTCAATGGGGAACAAAAATTTTCTGTAAGCCATCGAAATTTAAGATTCAATTGTCTGTGTGCCCTGTGCGTGGATGAAGTGACTGGGGAAAAAAAAATCACTCTTAAGGATATCCAAGAAAACATCTCGCCGCAAAAAGTTGAGCCAGTTGGTAACTATGCTATATCCATTAAATGGAACGATGGTCATCACTCTGGGATTTATCCTTATCGGCTTATCGAAAAACTCAGTCAACAAAAAGCAAACGGTTAAACAAGGGGTTAAACCGAAAGGATTTTTTGAAGGGAATCATCTTTTTCTCCGCTAAAGGATGCCACTAGCAGCTTATTTCCTTCATTAACTATGACATCATCGCCAGGATGATAAATTTCAAGCCCTTCTTCTTTCCAAGTACAAAGCACCCTAAAGAAAGGTTCATTTGTTAGTTCTTTAAGATTTTTACCAAGCCATTTTGAGTTTTTCTCTACGGTTTTAACTACGGCTCGAATATGGCTTCCTCTAACAAGTTCAAAATTAGAGAGTATTTCTTGATTAAAATAGCGATGGATCTCTATAGCAGACAACTCGGGGGGAGAAAGAATCTTGAAAGAAGGAAAGTACTTGAACAATCCCATTTTATCGAATTCATTGACCAGTGGAACAATGTATTTGAATCCCATTTGTTGGGCATTGAGGGCATAAGTTAGATTGTTAGCATCATTCTCGCTCGCACAGATGAAGATTCCTCCCAAATCGGGTTCCAGTTTCTTTATCTCATCAAAGTCGGCGGGATCAAGATTGATGGTCTTCACATTGTATTTCTCCATGATACTTTTGCAAGTATCCAAATCGTTTTCAAAAATGGTAACTTTTGATTGGTCATTTTTCGTCACCATAATAGATAACATCGTGAAAATAGTAGGGGAGACACCAGCAATATAGATTTTTTGGTTTAAGTACTTGCTGGTATAGAAGTCTTTAAAGAAATCAAAGTCATCTCTTCGCTTACTCATAAGAATCACATGGTCCCCTTCCTTAAAGGACCAATCTTTTTGAGAAAAAGGATCAATGGTGTTACCATTTCTATAAATAGCAACTAATTGAGTGCCATTGCTTTTAAAGGATTTTAAAATTTTTTCTGGTGTTTTTTTTAGACAAGCTGATTCACTCGAAATTCGAATACGGAAAACATTGATTTGAGCACTAAAATAATTATCAAATGAAAAGGCTTCTTCTTCGAAAAACTGGTTCGCTAAACGATAACCCGTTAGAAGACTTGGTGATACAAGCCAATCAACACCAAAGTATTCTTCCAAATCGTTATTCTCAAATGGGAAGATATTTTCCGAATAAATTCGGGCAACGGAATACCTTGCTCCTAACCTCTTAGCCAACTGTGAGGAGACAATATTTGAACTATCAATACCACTGCATGCTATAAAGAGGTCGCAAGCAGCAACATTAGCTCGTCGCAGGACATAGTGTGAGAGCATGTCCCCTTTCACCACCATGATGTCATGTTGAGACTTAATTCGTGCAAGTCGTTGTTCATTTTCTTCAATGAGAATAAGACTGACTTGCTGTTTATCGAAAAACTCAATGAGGTGTTGCCCTAAATTGCCTGCCCCAGCGACGACGACCAACATAACGACTACAATCTATAGTTTTACATAAAGCATAAAAGCTACGAGAATTTATTTGAGTGATTCTAATGCTTTTTCGTAGTCCGGTTCTTGAGTGATTTCAGGTACTTGTTCAACATAGATTACTCGATTATCCTCATCAAGACAGATGACGGTTCGAGCAAGAAGATGCGCAAGGGGTGAAGATGTAATCTCAATCCCATAGTCTTTTCCAAACTGATGAAAAATATCCGAAGCAGCCATAGTCTTGCCAATTTCTTCAACTCCACAAAATCGTTCTAAAGCAAAAGGTGTATCTCTGCTGATATTGAGAACAATGATATTGTTAGTTTCTTCAGTTGCAAACTTTTCAAACTGACGTACACTCGCCGCACAAACACCTGTATCAATGCTTGGGAAGATGTTCAAGATTTTCTTTCCTTTCAACCCGGACAATGAGATCGTTTCCAAATTACTAGAAACAAGAGAAAAGTCTGGTGCAGTATTTCCTACTTGCGGGGGTGTTCCACTAAGATTAATAGGGTTTCCCTTTAAAGTTATTTTAGACATAAATGATCCTATTTTTTTATTTGTTATATATTATATTATAGGACAAGCACATTATAGTGCGAATTAATTAAAAAGTGAACCACTTGGCTGAAATCAAAGTTAAAAAAAGAATCAGAATAAGAAAAAATTTTTTTTTTGTAAAACCTAAACATAGACTTTCCCAAAAATTTTTTTCGGGAACATTTTTTAATCCAAAAATTCGCGGATAAAAACTATCAAATGTTTTAAAAAAGCGATCCCATAAGGAAAAAATAACCCCATAATTAGAATCGTGATACTTTCGTTCTTCACTGTGGTGGGTCGCATGATGACAGGGCATCACAAAGACATATTTAAGCCACACTTCCCCTGGTACTTTTAAATTGCTGTGATGAAAAATAGCCGCATAAAAAGTAATGAACTCAAATATCACTAACAACTCTACTTGAATACCAAGTAACAGAAGAATAGCTGTTTTATAAAAAAGAGAAATGATAAGCTCTCCAATGTGAAAGCGAACTCCTGTAGATGTGTTGAGCTCTTAGTCACTGTGATGGACTTTATGGAAATTCCAAAGAAAATCGACTTTGTGGTTGAGTAAATGCCAAATATAGATAAGGAAATCAAGCATAATAAAGGAAAGAACTACTGCAATAGGAGATGTCATATCCATTACCCGTGGCAACAAGCCAATGGAATATTTTTGAGAAACTCCTGTAGTAAAGGAATACAAAAACGCAATCGAAATAGCAAGAAGGATAAGGTTATTGAAAAATACAGTGAGTACATTAGTTACATAGGATTTTTTGCGTTTGTTTGTAGAAACTCTTTTGAAGGAATAAAGCCATTCAATAAAAGAGAAGAGAATAAACAAGCCAAATCCAGTGATAATGAAAATATTTTTTTCCATCTCTCTACGATTATAACACATAAATATTTAAGTGCCGATTTATTGCTATTCTCTTTCTAATTTCCTATTTCAAATTTCAAATAACGTATAATTATGATATGCCATCGCAATCTTTTCCTGTCATACTTTTATCGGGCGGAGTCGATAGCTCCGTTGCTCTGGTA